>NW_028252683.1:0-281000 GCF_964263255.1 Lissotriton vulgaris | reverse complement strand
TGCCTCGGACAAACGGCACTACACTGTGAGTCCTGTAATTTCACTATATCTAAACCTAGTTTATCTAGTTGCATAATGACATCGCCTAACCATTCCCCCCTTCTGGTCCTCCAACTGAATGTCAGATCCCTTGCTAAACACCATGCGGAAGTCCATACTCTCATAACGGACGAAAACCCTGACATTCTGTTTCGATGCGAAACCTGGCTCCATGATGACCAGACTAGCATCCAGAACCTCAAGCTGCCTAACGGTTTCTCCATAAAACTGATAAACAGAGACTCCAGGGGCGGCGGGATAGCTGTTATATATCGAACTGTATATAACTGCTCCTTCACGAAAGAAGACATCTGGGGGTGCGAAAGCGCACGATTTAAGATCTCTACATGCCCTCAATTTGCCCTTTCTGGGCTCTATATCTACCGGCCGCCTGGTCCTTCCGCTAGGTTCATTGATGAACTCCTAGAAATATCTCACACTCTAGTAGTTTCCTCTCCCAACTTCACCATATTGGGTGATCTTAACCTCCATTTTGATTCCACTACTGATCCCACCATCAAAAATCTGCTGGCTGACCTTACGGCCCTACAGCTAAACTCTCTCGTTCATTCCTCCACTCACATTGCTGGGCATATATTAGATCCTGTTTTTACCAACATCTTAGAGGCTACGGCCGAACCCCCTAAACCTATGGGCTGGACTGACCATTTCCTTATCAGACTCATCCTAACGGCGAAAAAACCGCCCACTAAAACTGCTTCTAATCCTTGCTATAAGAGGCCATGGCATAAACTCTCATCTGAGGACCTCATCAGAAACCTGGGAGAGTTCCACCCTCCTGATAAGAACAGTGACATTAATACAGCCTATGCTGCCTTCCATGACTGGATCGTCACGGGGCTTGACACCATAATCCCGGCCACATGGACTAAAACCCGCAGTTCCCCTACAAATCCATGGTACAATGAGACTCTCAAAACCATGCGGAAGGAGTGCAAAAAAGCTGAACGCGGGTGGAGAAAAAACTATCTGGACAGTGACAAAGCCCTTTACTTGTCAAAACTAAGAATGTATCATAAAGCGATTCGTACCACTCGCGCCTCCTTCTATGCAAAGGAAATCAAATTAAGCTCTAACCCCACCAAAACAATCTTCAAACTCGTTCAAAACCTCCAAAACAGCTCCAACCCAGTCTCCTGTATTACCTCCTCGAAACAGTGTGAGGACCTTGCCGCCTTCTTCATAGAAAAGGTGAGGAAGATCTACATCACTTTTCCACAAGATGATCCTGATTCATTAAACTCTCTCAACCCTGTGGTTGGTATATCTAGACTGTCAATAATACCTGATATATCCCTCGACGACCTAGCTACACTGTGCAGACAGGTTAAGTCCGGCTCCCCCACAGATCCTATGAGACCAGCCAAATTTCTGGACTCCTTAGATTTCTTTCTCCCCCCCCTTGCCACCCTACTTAATCTTTCTTTCTCCTCGGCTGTGGTTCCCACCTGCTGGAAACTAGCATGGGTCTCCCCTATCATTAAAAAGCCCACACTGGACCCCACAAAGCCAGAAAACTTCAGACCCATTTCGCTGCTCCCATGGGCGTCCAAACTGGCAGAAGCCCATGTAAATAAAGTACTATCCCATCACATGGTGCAAAATCATGTCCTGGACCCATCCCAAAATGGTTTCAGGCCAGGTCACAGCACTGAGTCGGCCCTGTTGACCACCACTGAACACCTCCGGGGCATTTTGGACGCCGGTCAAAGTGCTGCGCTGATCCTGTTGGATCTCAGCGCGGCCTTTGATACGGTCTCACATAATATCCTACTGAAACGACTTGAGGCCATAGGGATCTGTGAGCTTGCCCTCGAGTGGTTTCGGTCCTAGAGTTTCAGCCCCACCATACGTCTCCCAACCCCATTCCATCGGACAGGGAGTCCCCCAGGGTTCGGCGCTAAGCCCATCCCTTTTTAACCTCTACGTCCAGCCTCTTTCAGTAGTGGCAAAAGAGTGGGACCTCACGCTGGTGTCGTACGCCGACGACACGCAGCTGGTCATCACTCTTTCTGAGGGCCCATCAACTTCGGCTGCTAAATTCAGGGATGGCCTAGCCGCAGTTGCGCAATGGATGAGGCGCAACTGCCTTCAACTGAATGCTGGGAAAACTGAGGTGCTTCTCCTCGGAAAAAACCCCGGCCATTGGAGTGATCATTGGTGGCCCTCTCTGCTTGGCCCCACTCCCGTGACAAAAACTGTGGTGAAGAACCTGGGCGTCTGGCTGGACTCCTCGCTTAACTTTCAGTCCCACACAAAGAAAGTGGCAGCTACGTGTGTGGGTCTGTTGAGGAGTCTCAGTCCGATACTCGGTTTCTTCGACTCCAGAACTCGCCAACTAATCATCCAATCTATTATCCTTGCTCGGCTGGACTATGCCAATGTTCTATTCTTAGGGGCGAACAAAACAGAATTAGCACGGCTGCAACGGGTTCAGAACTCGGCCGCCAGGGCTGTGGTGGGCCTTCCGCGCAGGTGCTCTGCTAGAGCCACCATCCGGAAACTACATTGGCTGCCAATTGAGTCTCGAATTCAATTCAAAACTCTCACCACTGCATTTAAAATTCTTAAGTCAGACGCCCCTGAACTCCTACGTCCGCTTCTAGCACCCTACACTCCCCAGCGCACCCTGCGCTCGCTAGGACAGCACCTGGTGGCGGTTCCTCGAACCAAGCTCTGCAGAATGGGCGGCCGTTCTTTCAAAGTTTTAGGGGCAAAACTTTGGAATTCCTTGCCTCTGCATATCCGTACCCTGACCACCCTGACTACCTTTCGAAAGGAACTTAAAACTCATCTGTTCTCCGTAATCTAACTCTCCTGCGGTATTCCCCCTCCCCTCTGGTACTGTTTAGGTTCAGTGCCGGGACGCTCCGTTGCTGGGGCAGCTGTTTTGCGCTTTAACAAATTTTTAACATTAACATTAACATACATATACATAGTTGACAATGCATTACACATACTTGACTTCTAACACACATTCATTAAACACACAAACTTTTGATTCTTTGTAGAGGCAGACTAATATAGAGACCCAACACGCCTGATGGATACTGACATAGCACAATGCCTAATACACACGCCCCGAAGTAGAGAAAAAAGTGATGGATAGCATGCTTGAAGTCATTTCAGCCACTGGAGCCAAGCTATGTCCAAATGACGAGCACTAATAAGGATGAAACCGGCCTTGGGTTGTTTGCATTCTGTTGAGGGGTTTCCTGGCCTGGCAGTTCGGGTGGACTGTTCCTGTTGGAGCAGGGTCAAGACTGATTTCCATATGGATTGGTGCAAACAAAGGTGGCGTAGTGTGCTAACTAAAGATGTACTGGGATGCAGCCAGAGCAATTGCCAGTGGCTGAGATTAGTCAAACATTCCACCCATCACGTTTATATCAGTGATACACACACTCCACACAATATACGCATGCAATACATACACACTCCACGTGATACAAAGGTCCCACACCTGACTCACTTCTCTTCCATATTCTTGACCAACACACTCTTGGTTGACACGAACCCTTGGCTCACTACACACACATACTATACTGATTGGGATGAAAGCAGTTCCTTAACTCATCAATTTCCTAACATATGTTTTTTTTGCGAAGACACTATTCGCATATACTTGTCAACCCTAACTCTGAATAAGAAATATAAGTGTAGCATCAACCACTTACCTGTGTATAACCTTTGGAAGTCATCTGCTACCTCTCATTTTCATCACCTGTAATGGAGCCTCTTGGCATTCTACTTGCTGATACTGATATCAGGATCCATTAAAACACTGATGAAATGTAACTCTATTGGACAGTCTCTTCTTGGAAAGTCTCTTCAGCTACTGATATTGAGTGGCTCCAGTTCTGCTTCACTCCCATGCTGAAATGGAGGTGCATTGCCCACCTAAACCTGAACCTGCCCAAAACCATATTCCTCTACATCACAAAGAGTACCTGACAAGCTCAAATTCAACAAGCATTGCCAGAACAAATAGGTCCAGCTTTTTGTTAGGGGGAGCCTTAGAGATTTTATAAGCTCTTTCATGTGTGCTGAGCCAAGCTCTCCTACAATTAAAATCCTGTTATCTTGGACTACAACCATGCGGAAGGTGGGTGTAGCTCCCCTTTGCCGAACAATCTTCAATAGCAGTACCCTCAAAGGACTCGGAAAAAAAAGTTTATGGTCTAAGTGGTGAAATAAGATAAAAAGTTGTTCACAGTCTAGTATTTTGGGAACATTTTTAAGAAAGAAAGTCTATTTGCACACTTCCTTGCATCATTAATTTGTGAACAACCAAAAGCTGTAAAACCAACAATATTTGACCATGACAGCAAAATGAAACGAGTGAATGTGGAAAAGCCTATAGTGAATATTATTCTCACTTTATGACTGGCAAATGCGACCTTTCATCAGGCATTCTCTAAACCTAAAAAAAGACGCACATTAGCAATTAAAATGCTGTGTGTTGTGTCAGAAAAGTAAATACGTGAAAAAGATACACTAGGTCTAAAGTAAAAGCTACACTCGTGTCTCATCCATAGGAAAGTAAAAGTTCTTCTTGATGCTCCATGACCAAAAGAGAACACTTGAGACAAAGCAAGCCTTCTTGAAATGCCATGACCCTGATTAATAGTCCATACATTCAACCTGTGGCTGGAGGCATCTGACAAACACCCACTCTCACTTTGTATGCCCTCTTACTACCGTTTTTCGAAAAATGCATGTTATGAAGTTCTCATACAGTTACAGTGATCTGCAGCCTGACCTATGAACGGCTAGCTTACATGGAACAAGTTGGAGTCAAAGTTCAGCTTGTTGCTATTCTACCTCCATGTTGGCCTCTCCTACAAAGATTGTCCAGGCAGCCTGGTACCAACTTTAACTGATATGGAAAGTAATACACTATCTCATCTACACAGGTCTGACCCATCTGGCCCACCTGCCCATGTCACTAGATACTCGATTGTCATGTTGACTGTGCTGGATTGCACACTACATATCACTGTCATCAAAAGAACGGAAGTGTATGACGTAATCACCATCACTCTGAATGCAAAGCGTTTACAGTTCCTCCAAGCTGGCATCAGCTCCAAAACATGTTCCTTCGACTATCCAGCAACGATAATTGGTGCTCCCCACACCTGGCTGGAATACAGGCGAATCCAGGAGACCAATGTAAGGCAGAGATCCAAGATATAACAATATTTGACATGAACATCAGCAAAAGTGAGGGAACTTCATGGTCTGAGCACAGGGGATGTCAAATGACACCACATGGGACACTGGCTTTATACTCTCACTCCTGCACTTGATGGATGAGCCACCCACCCACATCTGGAAGGAACCCTTCATGGGCCCTGGACAAGGAACTTAAAAACACATCCATAAACGGACCTAAGAACAGGGCTCCATTGTCAATGCACACAGGCTTGTGCCGATCTCTCTACACCGTGGATGTGAATGTTTTCCCGTGAAAACAAAGAGACGGACCAAGAGGGCATTCTTCTAGACTCCAGCAGGTATCAACCTACTCAGTGAAATTATACCCTTCTTTACTGCTAACCCAATGGTTGTACTGATGAATACCAGCGCGGGTGATGGAAAACCACATAATCTGTTTCCATTTTGAAGTGATTGGACCGAGTCGACTGGGGTTGTGATATTTAACAGATGGATACAGAAAATAAACTGTACCTCGGGCACACAAGAAAAAAACTTGTCATGTACTGTCTTACATAAGTATTATTACCATAACTCTCTTCAGTGTTAAACCCCTTGTAGATAAATCATCTTTAGTGGATGACAGATACCACATAGATCATACATAACCTCTATAAAGAAGACTGCATCATAACAACGTCACAGTCCATGTCCATTCTCATAACCCCGCAATCCCTCTTAGTCCCCTATGAATGTATCTTTAACGTGTGACCCTGTATACAGAGCTGCACTGCCTTTAGCTAGGTTCGTGCCATACAATTACATGCATTAATAAATGCAATGGCAGTCTGTTTTTGGCTTTCACGCGTCTCCACTGCACTTGACGTTGTGAATATAGAAAAGGGCGCATATTTACATGGGGATTACACCACCGGAATGCCACTTTGCGAGAATTAATGCAGCTTTGTAAATATGGTACCCTTTCACACAGTTTTCTGCATGAAAGGGGCATTCATGGGTGTTGCTGTGGGCGTTCCACTGCAAACCCCATTGCTTTTTGGCGTTGCCCCAGATTTACAAGTAACTGTAAATCTGAGGGGGCACTGTGCAAAATCAGGTGTTAGATTGGCGCAATGAGGAGAAATACTTTTCTTCTCCTTGGTTTTGCTTTTTCTATATGTGCTGCAGAGTGCAGCATACATAGAAAAAGATCAAAACACCTTTAATGATTGTTTATGTGCAGGAAGGTGTCCCTTCCTGCACATAAACAATCATTAAATAATGGGGATTGCTACTTTCATGTTCCCTGCAGAATGCAGCACACATTCAAGTAGCAAATCGCCATTATTGAATGTTGATGTGCAGCACAGATAGAAGTAGCAAATTGACATTATTGATTGTTTATGTGCAGGAAAGAACACCTCCCTAAACATAAAAATTAAATCCCTGCAATGCAGGCACCCTTGCACTACGGCTCAAGGGTGTCTGTGTTGGCGCTAGGCAGCTATTTTTAGTGCCAGCACATGGAAAAACACTGCAGTGCACCGTATTGTTGTCTATACAGCGCATCCCTACATTTTTTAAATAACGCAGTGAGGCACTGAAAAGTTGGCGCAGCTTCGTGCCATGTAATTTCCTTGTAGATATGTCCCCAAATCTGGTCATTCTTAGGGCATAGAATGTAAAAGGCCCTGCTCTTGTTTAGACAGTTAATTTGGGCTACTACATCAGCGAGTGAGCGCTGGAACGCAGGGCAGGCTAACAAAAGATTTTAACACAGGGATGTGTAAAGGATTCTTTCTTCAGCTTCAGTTACTTTGTATAACTGTGATGAGGTTTCTGCACTGGTGAGGTTCAGCCAAAACTGCCAGGATTGGGTAGAGTGCAACTTTATTTTTAGACAATCCTTCTGGGTAATAATACAGTCTAGCATTATGAAAGTCTGATTCTGGGTTGAATTTATCCTCACTAGAATGACAATATGTATTCTTATCCGATGCTGCGGATTGGCCTTTCTTCTTTAAGTATACGTATACGCGCTCTTGGCCCTAAGGGGTTGAGTTGAGAGATGCAAATTTAATGGAGAGGTGAGACAGCAGATTATGGGAACAATAAGGGTTTCAATTGCCAACTAAATTGGAGATGAGCCGTGACAGTGCGCTCTCTAAGAGGCAGCAGGAGACTGATACGTATTATACATGTGTGCCAACTTTAGAGTTTAAATTAAAGGAGAGACACAGAAGACTTAGGTCTTGCTTTGTATCTAGTGGCATACGAAGTACCCCAACTTTGCGCTTAGGTACACATTACGGAGATAGGGCATTAAAGGACTGCTATGTCAGTAGTCTTTAATACATGCCAATCGGGAGACAACCATTTCTTTTTAGCTCCATATCAGTGTGTTTCAACCCAATCTGGTTAATTCATTAATTTGTAATTCAATTGTTTTTGTCAGGAATTGGTCACATTTCTGATGGGGCTGGCACTGGGCCATGCTGTATTCACTGTAAGTCTGAGCTCCTGCACTCTGAAAGCTGAGAAAATCGGAAAATATTGTGAGAGCTAAAGGGATTGAGATGGTGAGAGACAGAGAGTGTGTTTTTGATTTATTGCTGCCAATGTTGACCTTACAAATAGGGTATATCTGTTGAATCCCTAATCCTCTTGTATTTTTAACTATGTCACTATGACCACCAAACAAACTTTTAGTGGACTCAGGTAGACATTTTTAAAACACTCTTTATCACTCTGCCCCTCATTTACTAACGCTCATCTTTTTAGAAAACACCTCTGCTTCTCCCCTCAGGTAGCTGTAGCCCACAGTACGATGTGAGGAGGGAACGCCATATGATGAAGGATGTCACTCAACGGTGAGTGAGGGTTTTTGTCCTGAGGGAATTTCTCCCCAGCCCTTCCTTCCAGAGAGCACCCGCCCTTCATTCAATCTTTGTTCTCCTCACTTCACAAATAGCCTGACATACTTCTATGTGAAAAGCATCATCTAAGGGAATTGCGCCTCGCCTCTGAAGTATCTAAGCAAACCAACATGCAAGTATTAATGGTCCAAGTTTCCCCTGGTATCCAGCCTTATCTTACTTTTTATCTCTCTAACCATGAAAAATATGTCCTAACTAGGTTTCATTTTAATTAATTTTTCCATCTTGTTACTTTCCCCACTGAGTCAAACTGGTCTCACGACCTGATCAAATGCCCGTGCGACGGAGTTTCTCCCCAATCGACCATCCACCTTACCTTGTTTTGCCGATATTATGAGCAATCACGTAAGCGTTGGATTATTCCTCTTCTCCGTCAAATGGGGTTGAGGGCCTGTCGGCCAGCATTCCTGGCACTTCAGCTATTAGATTCACAATTTGTAGCCAAAAACGTAGCTCTTTTCCTAAAATCATGTTTGAAGGCACGTAGTAAAATTGAGCTACTGTCCCTCTGATCCCATGTTTATTAGAATCAACTTGTAAATTGGTTATATGTAAAGTCTTTTAATTGACATTTCGCAATGTAATAACGTGTTTTTATGCAAATTCTATTTAAATTGTATGATGTACTTTTTATGATTCACTAAGTGTCAATCGGATAAAAGTTTTTGAAATGAAATGAAATGAAAAGCATTCACTTAGGAATGGCTGCCACATGGGAGCACTGTTTGTCTACTTTGGAAATGAGCACCACAGCAGTTGTTTATGAATTCAACTTATATTCAAAAAATGACTATTACCTGCCACCCACGCCATTTTCATAGCTTTAAGGGCCTGGAGCAGTCTGAATTGTAAAACTTACAGGAGTGCGATGGTTAGAAGTTGTGCTGTTACTATCATTGGCAGCGCTGGCAGGGGCAGTGTTTTGTGTAAACTGCACTGGCCTCCTGAGGAGACCCCTGTCACATATTGGTTTACAATTAAAGACAACTGTTATAATCTGGTTGGGGAGCCAAGCTGGGTCTGGTGTTATCCCACTCCATTACTGGTTCTCTCCCTCCCCTCTATCCCAACGCTACAGTATGAGTTGCTTGGTGGAGCACATCGGTTTCTACCCTTGATTCATTAATTAGCAGTTCTTTAAAATCGAGGAGAAAAACACTTTGGAATTTATTATCGCATTTGTTTTGTCTCGTGTGAGACAAGGAGGCACATTGATATTTTATTCTGAGGAAAATAGCCATGACTTGAGCAAAAAGAAACAGCTCACAGTAGAGCACCACTAACAAGTCTGTTACATGTCACTGTTTCAGGGAATTATTAACAGGCCCTACGTTTTTGTTTTCTTCTTATTTAAGACACAGTGGTTAAAAATAAATGTGTTCAATTTCACAATTTATTTTTTTCAACATAATTGTTTATTTCATTGAAGGGAACTTACTATAAGTATCGTTTTAACACCAACAAATCTGAAAATAAGATGTAATACGTACAGGGACATTTTAAGGATTTTGGGGGGCCAGTACCAAATGTATTTGGTGGGCCCTGTTTTTAACAGCGTTGAGTTTATGATTCAATTCCAGCTGTTCACGCCCTCTTTGTCCGGGTCACTCTCAGTGCACAGGCACACTGGTCCGAATTGTACAATTATTACATATAATAATCAGGGATAGTGGTGTGTGATTTCGATGTGGTAACACAGCCGCATCAGCTCACTAATATTGCTGCAAATGAGCTCTGGGACCCTCTCCCATTTCTCATTTGTGAGGTCCTGTTCTGAATGTGAAAGAAACTTTGTATGGACGTGGCATGAAACATGAACACAACATTTCTTTGCAAAATGTCTGTGATAGACTCACACATCACTAAACATTTAAGGGAAACAATGTTTAAAACAATCTAGAATTATTCAAGATCATCAGGGCAAGACGTTCTGCCGAACAAGCTGACTTTTTATCATTTCCAACTCACCGGATAGGCTGTTCCTCATCAAAGGTGCTGCACGTTCACCTGGAGCTTCTCGGTCATTTTGTGAAGCTAAGGCTTTTCAAAGCTTCAATGCTGACGAGCGCTACCAAAAACTTAAAAAGAAGTTTGCATACCGTGTGGCTTTATGAATATATACACAATAAATGTGCCATGAAATATATAAAAAATATGATGCTACAGCGTCAAAGGGAGATTACCGCTTTTGCTAAAAGGAGAAACCGTTGTCAGTGTTTTAGTGACATCTCACATTTTCAAGGTCATTTGGGAAGCCGGCTGCTTGAAGTTGGAGGACAGGAAGATTTCTGCTCACATTTGTACAAGAAATAAACCGATGCAGAAGAAGAGAGCCATTGAGCCACGTTAGGTGAGATCAGCGCTTTATATTAGTAAGATCCCAAGGCCCCTTTGGGAAAATGCGAGTCAAGGGATTATTCCATATTTCTCTCTTGACTAACTCTTGCAAAGTTATTGATGGCACTGGGATACAGTTAAGAGATAGCATGCAACACTCGCCTTTATTTAACAGGGCATGTTAATCCCCGTCTGTTATTGATGTAACATTTTCAGATGATTCTGGCATTATTCCTAATGATGAAATATTAAATCGACTTAGAGGCCAATGTCCCTGAACCTTCATCAGATATCAACTTAAAAAAAAATAACTCTGACAATGACTGCACCCTTAAAATATGCATCTTATTACAAGAGAGGCTTACTTTAGTTAAGCAACATACCTGTGCTTAATTATGACGAGGGTTGGGTGGGTTTTTTACGAAAAAGGTATAAAAAAATGCCCCTTCTTTGTCCATCTCCATTTGAGGTGTCGTTTACCATCATGTTCACTTCTTTATAGCTGCAAGTCTTGCGAAAGAGGTGTGGGTTTATGATTTCAGAGATTCCACCTCATTTGCTTTACTACAGGAGGAGTTTTCCCCGCTACCTCTTGGGCTACTGTTAACCAGGGGCATAGCTTGGTCACTGAGATTCAAGGGGTGTGAGACTCAAATATACTGGCTAAAAAAAGAGGTTAGGAATAATTCTTACGGGGTAACCCAGTATCCCTGAGAACCTGGGCAATACAGTAGTAGTTTCAACAATGGTTCTTTCGGGTATATAAACAATTGCTTTAAATCATATGCATGCCTTCAACAGTAATCAAAACATAGCTTCAATTATTATGCTACATTAATTATCTTTAGAGTGCAAAACCAAACACAAGAAAAAGGGTCAGAGTGATTTTTAATTAAACAGTTATTTTTTCTTTTCTTTTTAGTTTCCAACTGACACCTTTCGTAAGAGCATAAAAAGGAATTTTTACTTTTTTCACAAAATACAAAGTACGGCGCAACAATTCAAATCAGTGTAAGAAGTGACTTGGTGTGAAATATATTGTGACATTGTGACATATGAGTGATGGTCTATATACAAGTGAATGAGTGATTATGAAGAAGAGGGGAAAGGTTATAAAAGGCCAATTCCTATCTTGTTAATACTCGAGACCAACACGCTATTTCAATTAGCTGTGATGTGTTGGACACGGTAAGTTGGTCCTTTGGTGGTTCTGTCGACGTTTCGACCCTGTGGACACCTTATTTATGGGTCACTAGCGGGTCTTCTTCAGGACGGGGACTGGGAAAGGATTATTGCGCCAGGTCTTCGCCGAGCAGACATCCTTATATTCTACTTTGTGCGGGTGTCTTCAGCAATCTTGAATCTATTATGGATATCCTGTGGCATTAATCAGGGATATTTCTATTTGTAGGATGGCTTTTCTCTCTAATTACCACGATCGTTGTGCATTACTTTCAACAATCATTCGCATGTGCGTGTTTCTATATTCAAATAAGGCAAGGTTGCTGTCTGCCATCGTTATGCCATCTCGCACTCAAAGTGGGATTTCATTAAGGTGCCGTTTCCTTCGTCAAGCTGGGATTCTAAACTCGTCCGCTCGGCTGAGCAGTGCCGATTAGTAAAAGAGGTTGGCCGCATGGTGGAAGGATGAGATGACCAAACATTAGGATGGACCATTGCAATAAGGAGTAGGGTCAGTACTGATTTGCAGTAGGTGTCGCATTTGTCTGCAGGTGCACAGTGGGCGAAAAACAGTAGGTTGGAATGCTACTGAGAGCGATTGCCACTGGTTAGATTTCTTGCAAGCATTCTTCAGTCACCGTTTGGGTGTTTGGTTGCCAGTATTATGCCATGCTTTTATTGGTTTGAGAAAATTCCTAGCATAGATGGACAATGATGTACAACAATAGTGCAGCAACCCACACATACATTTAAATGAATTGTTATAACCATACAAATACTGATGCTCATTTTAATAGAGCGCCAGTGTTGGCTGCCTATTTCCAGGTATCACCACAGTAATCATATCAAAATGTTTTATAACATACCCCTCACCCACCCTTCCCTGCCACCAGGGAAGTCTATCACAATGGCAGCCTTAATGGGGCACAGAAATTCTTTACCTTACTGGCAAATAATACAAAAACTGGCATCCTTATAAGGGGGGGCAGGAGAGTACCACACGCTTCTGTAATGGCCGCCCCAGCACCTAAGGTAGTGGGAACACCGGGGAGGAGCTGGTTTTAAATCAGTGTCTTATGTTAGTATTCATCATCTTGGTGTGTGTATATAGGTAACACAAAAGCCTTTTATCATCCTCTCCGTAGCGCTTCAAGTCCAGTAGCAAAGCTTCCCAGTATGTCATATTAGACTGCTCCCTCATGCCCCATCTCTCTTCCTAATGCAGAGCTTTGTTCTCTGTTTTGGACCAGTGGTGCACAGCTGCCCTTTAGGCCTCCTGAGGGGAGGTGGGGGGGTTATCTGCCGACTGCCAGCGTACGTTATACTATGTTTGGCTAGTAGCAATAGGAGATTTGTGACTCTCATTGTTACTTTGGCTTTGGCCGGTCTGGAGTAGGTGCCTAGAAGGCAAGTCCTAGAAATAGGTACCTAGAAGGCAGTCCTCCAAGGTAGTTAAAGGAGGCCTACCTGTGACTGCTGTAATCATAGTCTGTACGGTGCTCCAGTATTCTCAGATGTCCAGGCAGCTACACATAATGTGGCAAAAATCTGCAGGGGTACGATTGCACGTAGTACTGTCAGTGCAAGCCTCCGGATATAGTCATTCAATCTTTTGAAATGTGATATTTATGAAAATGTTTAACTGGATAAATCTACATCAGGCATGTTTGGTGATTTTTCACAGGGATTCTAGTGCACTCTGCCATTCCTTCTCATTAAAAAACACACCACAGGATATCCTTCCAGATCTCTCTGAGGGGCTTTAAAGTAACATTGGCGTGGTTATGAATGGCTGCGGCACACCTTTTGGCTTTCCACGAGCAGGATGGAAAAGGAAGGATTTCCTTGCTGCTTGTGGAAAGCATCTCCAACCAATCCTTGAGCTGTTCTCATGTTGTGAAAGCAGCTCCAGGATTGGTCAGTATTTCCATACCATTTCAGAGTGTGTCCCTTCGATCAACTCGAATCAATAGATGCACAGAGTTCACAAAAAGAAAGAAAAGGCAACAGCAATAATTACAAAACCAGAGAAAATGTTAATTCATTGTATCTCCATTAAATGCGAACAAATCACAATAATCCCTTGATAGAAGCATATAGGTTGCCCCAAGAGGGCGTGCAAAGAGCAAAGAGTGATTGGGACAGTGTAAGGTGATTGGGAAAGGAAGAATTTAGGTAGTGACATAAAATTATTCACAATATGGCTGTACACAGGACCGGTTACACATTTCACCGTCCTACAATAACCTGGCCTCAGATATCAATTCTATACACAATTTTTCAAAAAAATTGGACATGGCTTCCATTAATGTTTGCAACTGATAAAGTGTCATAGGATCCAGGTTTCAAGAAAAGAGCGTTGACGTTTCGACTCGTCTTAGGGCCTATAGGTAAGTTGGACCTGGGCCATGCGAGTCTTCATCAGGACTAAAACAGAGGGCAACCCAGGGATCTTGACGACCCTGAAGGGAGGGAGAATAAAAATTCAGGCTGTTGCACTAAATTATTATTAGAATTAAACTCGCAAAAGGGGATGAAAATGCTTACCCTAAAATGGGGGGACCAAGTGGCGAATCTTCACTGGGTGTCCAAATGCTAATGTTACCACCTAAAAACAATAAGGTGTAATCAGAAGCTCGGTCTATCATTACTATTCCAAGGACCTTATTAAACTTAATTTATAGCATCCACCGTTACCTTATCAAGGATGTATGACTTAACCCATTGGTTCTCATGGGAAAGCAGGCTTCAGTCACTGTGCCTTCAAGTCTTTAAAAATTACACCTAAGGAATGTAACAGGGTGTAATCAATAGTTGCTTCCATTACGTGTCTATTTCAGACACCTATTAGGAGTTTGAACAACAAAAGTGTTTACCTTTTGCTTTTTCTATAATCTATACAGTTGGTAATGCTCGGTATAACTTAAATCACGAGGCTGAGGAAACATAAAATATGGGATGAAGATAAGCCCAAGTAATGTTTATTTAAGGCAGCTATGAGGCGTTTAAACAACAAAGTATTTACCTTTTGCTTTTGATACTACTCAGTACAACTTGTGTTACGAGGCTGGGAAAACATAAAGTATGGGGTAAGGTTAGGTCAAGGTTATCGGCCTTATTTACACAATGTTCATGCAGGAACTCGCTGACAGCGATGTAAAACCTTACCGAATTATCAGCTCTCGTGATCCAAAGCCATCCAAAGTCGGCGTTTTTGCCCTGAATAGCAGTTAGTGGGTGTGCATTATTATGCATCATCATCATCATCATCGTGTTTGGACGCCCGGCAAATGTCTGTGCGTCCCCGACTGTGCAGATTCCCTGAAATTGAATACCCCTTGCTTATTGATTATCATTATGAGTTAACCAGAAATCTGCGTTCTATTCACCAACAGATCGCTGAAGCGTTGCAGAAACGTCCAGAGGCTCGTGGTCATGAACTACGGCCCGGAGACTGCGTGTTAATATGGAAATTTCAAAGGAGGAGCCTGGAGCAATGCTGGAAGGGACCTCTCCAGGTCCTTCTGGCCACCAGGATAGCAGTAAAAGTTGACGGGCTAAAGATATGGATACATAGCACCCACTGCAAAAGGGTGCCCCTTCGGCTGCCCTATGACCAGTGGGTGCGGACGGGATTGGGGGCTGCGAGACGCAGCAAGTGTTGCGGTTCATCCCCTTTTTGGATGCTCAGCTCAACTGGGCACCAATAGAGGAGGAGAGTAATGCAGTGCTGACTGAAGCGGTGCTACCTGAAAATAAGGCCATACAGGAGCCCCAGCATGCTGGCCCACCAGTGATTGAGTCGCGTCCAGCTGAGACCAATCCACTGATGTGCCTGAGTCTGGCCCTTTGTCCCTTGGTCCCCTTGAGCCCGACCCCTTGTTCTCTGACCCTGCTGTGCCTGGAGTGTTGAGTACAATTTGCACCCCGTAAGAGGAACAGTGCACCAAAGGGAAAGTCAAGTTAGCATGGATGGACTGCATTGCTGAAGAATATAATTCATGTGTCCTGCTTGTGGTACCAACAATAGCTCAGGGACAGAGGGATTGATGCATCATTCTGACAGTCACTGAACAGGGCAAATGGACTGTGTTTTTGAAGAAGAGATACTTTGCCCTGAAACGTGGAATCTGAATATGAGCTAGACGAGCAGCTCCACAGCCAGTGCTCAACAGTGCCAATGTTTAATGGACAATATATTGTTGGATTTCTTTTTGTTAGTTCCAGCTTGGCTCCCAAGTCTTCCCACAGTTCTATAAAAAAATATGTATGCCTTTGGTCGCCCTATGCAGGAGGAGGAGCAGCCTTTTGCAGCTCTGTGTCCTGAGCAAAATAAGCCTGTTTGGTCCTCCTGGTCTGCTAGAAGCAAAGTTGTGTTTGTAGCAATTATCCTAATTTCTTTGATATTAGTACTTGGGGTGCCGAATTTTCTTGAGGAGAAATATCCTGCTAATACTGTGATCGGTACTACGCCTGTTCCCCCTGGGCATATCTTTATTGCTCTGGTGCCCCACAAGGAGGAGCACAGGAAGTCCTATCAGGATAATGTGTTCATCCAGACCTTTCACCAGATGCACACTGCTTATAATATGATAAAATGTTGGGTATGTGGATTGTTGCCCTCGTCAACTCATAAAAGTGAGAACTTACTATCCATGCCATTGTCATATGTTACTAGTTGTGAGGGGTGGGTTGCATTACTTAGCATGGTCCGTTCATTTCATCAAGCTGATACATTGGAAAGAAGAGTACTAGTTCTCGTACCCTGATGCAGAATGTGCGTTTCCAGCATAGAGCTCCCCCTATTGCTCCTCTTGAAAGAGAGCCATTCAGTGGGTTGTTTTTGACTTCTTGCATGCATGCATACAAGAGAGTCAGAGGGGGAAACTGGTCTCAGGTGGAGAGGGATAGCTTCCTACAGTTCAATACATCAAAATATTACCACTCTTTTCAGGCTTGTAATGTTACTGAGGATAAGCTGATACCCAGGTCAGTGATAGATGTTACGGCTCCTTTGTGTGTCTAGGGGTTTGGGGACGAAGAAGTGGGGGGGGGGGGGCAGATGCAATACTACTTATAATTTGAGAGCTACAAAGAGTCCACCTCTGATCTGACCTCCTAACGTTTACTTTGTTAGCAGATCCCATAGATACGTATGGCTTCTTGAAGGATGGTTGGGAAGGTGTTACCTTTCTTACCTCTTGCAACCTGTGTACATAGCCCCTCCCAATTATCATAAGGACCATCCTCTACAACGTAGAGAGGCCCACGGACTCCGGTTTAAGAGAATGATTGATACTGAACTTATAGATCAATCAGACACCACTTTACAGCAATTCACAGATGCAGTGAAGGGCATTGCACCTTTTCTGGGCCCCATGGCTAATAGTCTTAATATTAGATGGCTCACTAGGGTGATGGAGGGAGTCAATAACATGACTGCAGGGATATTGATAAATATCACAGTAGAGATCCAGGCTAAGAGACTTGTTGCCCTCCAAAACCATATGGATCTAGACTGTTGCATCCTTGGCAGCTCCTGTTGTGTGTACATACCTGACCACGTCCCCACTGTGTCTGCTGCCATACAGAAATTGCATAAAATAGCATCAGAAATACACCAGGAGAATGCTATAACAGGTATCATCTTGATGTGCTGTCTGTGTATACACTGCCTCCCTGCTTGTTGTGCTTGCTGTGTATCAATGTTCAATACACGTCCTAGGACGGTGGGGCGTAGCTCCGCTGCAAAGGCTATGATGATGCAGGGTATCCAGGATTTGTTGAACATAGACAAGGGTATTTTTGAATATTTATTCTATGTGTTTGTATTCTACAGTCTCAACCTTAACGAATAGTTCAGATTTTAATAATGGTAGTGTATGTGTGAACAGTTTCTTTCTCCCCGTTTTAGAATTTTAAAGACCCTTGCCTGGTGGCACCAATAAAGCTTAGCATGAATGCTAAAAGGAGGGTTTTGATTTGAAATGTTGTTTGTGTGATGCACAGCCGCTATATGCGTCCTTTGCTTACCTCACAGCTCTATTCTGGGTTAAGGTAGCATTCATGGTGCCAACTTTATTGATGACATCTTGTTCTGTAACTAAGATCAAACTTCTGTTTCATAATGCTTGCCTCAGCAGAAAGGCTGCCCCTGCACCTTCAGCTTCTACTTCTCAAAGTTGAGGCTTCGCTGCACTAATGAATGCACCATCTATTGTTGCATACCTTTGCTGTAAGAGAAACCCATTTCCAAATCTTTGAATGGTAGGCACCTGCCAAGAGGCCTTGGGGTCAAGATGGCAAGTTCAAATCCTGTGCCATAGCCCATCTTTGTGTGCCTTCTTTGTTCAACATGGCCTGAGCTGGAAAATTCCAGTTTGGGTGGTGCTATAGTGGTGTTGGGAATGTATATTTTATGTTACTGTGTAGACGGTAGTCAGTCGCCTCGGCAGTCATCTAAGGAGACTGGTCAAACTGGGCTCCGCTGCAGCGTATTTTGCAATAAACTAACTGGTTTGTATTCTCTACTGTCTGACCGACTCTATTTATTGAGAAGGCATAGAGGTGGTCGTGAGTGATAACTATGACTTCAGTAGTTCCGCTTTTTAGAATACGCAGGGCTATTTGGCAAGATCTTGTACCAAGCATTCTACAAACCAGCTTGAGCCATTTCTGTCAAGGGCCCTTGTAAGCAGGGCACTCAAACAGGACATGCATTAAAGTCTCATCCTCTGTTAAACAAGTATCGCATTTTATATCCCGGTCATCCCCCCACTTATTAGTGAAGGATTTTAGGGGGAGTGTTCCCACTCTAAATTGGTGGAAGAGTTTTCTATCACCAGGACATGTGATAAGGTCCCAAAATGCCTCATAATTGTGCTCACACTTAAAATCTAGAAAGAGGCATGTTAGGGAACCACTAACAACTAAGGACAGAGACTTTACATAAACCTTGTCTCTATATAAGGCTTTCAAGTCTTTTTTGGATGGGAATGAATTCCCTTCTGGGTCCTCCGACAGGTGAATAAGGTCCATATCTAATAGCAATGCCTTAATCTTTATTAACCAAGAGATTTTATTTGACTTGTCCGCTTCTATAATAAACTTAACGGCTCTTACGTAGGGTGCAATCTGCGGGGTAGTCCAAAGTCTTCGCTAATAGGCAAGTGGTCCAAAACCTGCGGCCTCCTCAAAGGAAATACATCCTAAGTCTAAAAGTTCTGGTCTGAGGAGGAGCTTAGCGCGCATCCAAGATGGTCGCGTGAGCACAGGGCTCCCGAGACCCTCGCTGCCTCCCGCATCTATCCTGCCACAGATCCTGATGTAAACGACGGGTTCTTTTAGATATCATCCTGCTGACACGGAAACTTTTTCCAGAAATCGATTTGGCCGCCAGGATCCGGACTTACTCCACCTCAAACTTTGTGGCCTACACTGATGAGAAGCCCGGGACTTGAGTCCCCGAGGTACCCAGGTGGCAATTGAACAACAACGGCTGCGGAAACCGGCCAGTGCCCCAGCAGTACTTTCGGTTTCGATTTTGGTCTTTGTCTGCCGTAACCTGCTGCCGCTTGTCTCTGCTGGCCCGTGGTCCACCACTGGTCGAACGCCTGCCTACTGGCCCTGTCCCTGGACTCTACAAGTCGGCTTCGCGGGGAGCCATTCAAACCAGGTCCCAAAGGCCCCATCGGGGCGCGTTGCTCATTATGGCGAGCAAGCCAGAAAGGGAGAAGCGATCTACCAAGGTTACGCACCGAGGGGGCACCACCCAATCCCACACTATTGATCGCTTCACCCGCCCAAAAGGGTCTCCCAGTGGTGTGGGTAAATCTCTGGACGAGACTGGAGATGGCTCCCCTGCGACTGAGGAACTGACATTGAAGGACGTCATGGGCGCCATTGCAAGCATGAAGACGTCCATGGGTGAGCAGTATGAGACATTGGCTTCAAAGATTGACACGGTGGCAATCGATGTTACCTTGATCAGGGCTGATCTGGCGAAGACCAACAAGCGGGTCAAGTCTCTGGATATTAAGACTGCCAGTCTTACGACCGACGTGACCGATCTACAGACAGAAGTTCGTAATCTGCGGTCTTCTAATGACTTGTTCACCCGTCGGCTGGATGACTTTGAAAGTCGGGCTAGACGCAATAATGTGCGTATAATCGGGGTTCCGGAGAAGCCCACTGAACTATCGACGGATCTCCTTGTGGAGGACCTGATACTGAACCATTTGGCCCCCAAGGGCCTCAGTACCCTTTTCGCAGTGGAACGTGCTCACAGAGTCCCTGGTGGGAAACATAAACCAGGCGGCCCTCCACGACCCATCATAGCTAGGATTTTCAATTTTCGGGACAGGGACGCTACCCTGCAGGCGTCGCGGGCCAACGGTCCCACGAAATTTGAAAATGCAACAGTTGGTTTCTACCCGGATTTTACACAGGCTGTACAAAAACAGCGGATGGGATTCATGGGGGTGAAAAGGCGACTTAGGGACATGGGCTTGAAATATGCTATGCTCTTCCCCGCCAGACTACGCATCGAATATAAGGTACATGCGTTCTTCTTTGACCGACCTGAGGTCGTCAGTGACTGGCTTGACACTCTGCCAACGCATTGAGATCACCCGGAACAATCGAGGGGCGCTGAAGGTGGCACAGCGGAGCAGGAGGAGTGAGGACTGTCCGGCGAGCGTGCTCTATAGACATTGCAGCAGTGGTTTGATGACCTTTTTGTATTTGTATGTATATTGGTAAATACCCGGGGCGGTAGGAAATCGGGACTCTCCCTCCTCTTGGGGTTTCTTCTCTCTTTTTGTGGATTAGTTTATACTGGGGCGACAGGCACACTGCAAGTTGGGGTGGCTTTTTGGTCTAACGCAGGGGTGCAGGGTGGAGGGGAGTGTTTGGGGAATTTCTTTGGGGGTGGTGGGGGGACTTCGTTTTTTATTTATTTGTTCCGAGGCTACACATTACTGCATATTCTGATTTTGGTGCCTGTTTCGTTATGGGGGGGGGGCTCTGTCTTCATTTCCGGGATGGGGGGCTGAGGGTGTTGAGTTGGAATTTCATCGGTCTGGGAGACAGGATAAAGCGGGGATAGTTTTGCAGTATTTGAAACGTCCTTCCCTGGATCTTGTGTTGTTACAAGAAACGCGCTTGATCGGAAACACATGCCATGCATTGAATAGACGGGGCTATCGTCTGGTGGCTCACTCTGGATTTACTTCTGGGTCGAGGGGGGCTGGCGTGCTTGTCAGGAACTCCCTCCCCCTAGAGGTGGACGATACTATACTAGATGATAGGGGACGATATGCTGTTATCACGGGCAGTTGGGAGGGGAAGACGATCTCCGTACTCTCTGTGTATGTCCCGCCAGGCTTGCAGTCCACGACGTTCTCTGATTTGGGAAGAGTGGTGTTGGGTCTCCCTGAAGGTCTTTTGGTTGTGGGTGGTGACTTTAATTCGGTTGTCTGTGGTAGGGAGGACCGCAGCCCCCGCAGGGATCTTACGAGGTCGCAATCTTGGTTGGGTACCTTTCTGGAGACATTGGGTTTAGTGGACTGTTGGAGGCTACTGCACCCCGGACAGGCACAATATACCTTTTATTCAGGCGCGCATGGGAGCCTCTCAAGGCTTGACTATATCTTTGTGCCGGCGGTGCAGGCGGTCTCATGAGAGAAATCAGACACCTGGCTAGGGGCATCTCGGACCACTCCCCACTTTGGCTTACTATTGATATACAGCTGGGAATGGAGGGTCGAGTGGCTCTGATTAACCCCTGGCACCTCCGCAATCCTAAAACCAGGGCTGGGGTGGTTAAATGCATGGACTACTACTTTGCCGAGAAGGTGGGGTCGGTGTCTTCCTCCATCTCACTGTGGGAGGCCTACAAGACGTTGATCCGTGGTCAAACCTTGTCATTGATCGCCAGTGCGAAGAAAAGTAAGAATGAGAAGGTGGTACGATTGGAGAATGAAATTACTGCTTTGGAAGAGGAATTGCAATCTAGGGTTACACAGGAGGGGCTCCACATTTTAGCCCTTAAACAGTCTGACTATAGGGCTCTGGTGACTGATGCGGCCAAGGCAATGAGTCGTGAGCAACAGGGGCGTTTGTATGATGTCGGAGACAAAGCGGAGAAATTGATTGCCTGGTTGGATAAAAGGGATAGATTGAATCGTGTTGTGCCTGTTGTTGAAAGAGTGGATAGGGCGCGGGTTGTGGATCCGGTTGAGATAGTCAGAGTCTTTGCCCACCACTTTCAGAAGGTGTATGCGACAGTTTCAGACAGACCGGAGGAAGACTCGCACTTGTTACTTAGAGATATCGCATTGCCTAGCTTGTCTGATTCGGACAAAGAGCTTATGGAGGCGGAATTTTCCAACGATGAAATAGCGCTCGCTATCCGCTCCATTCGCTCAGGGAAAGCAACGGGCCTGAATGGCATCCCGATCGAACCGTATAAGTTGTGTCCCGACAAAATGGCGCCACACCTTCGTCAAATGTTTCGAGAATCGCGAGATGTCGGATCCCTTGTCCATTGTTGTCATTCATAAAGACGGGAAACCCCGTGACCAATGTACGTCGTATAGGCCGATATCGCTTTTGAACGCTGAACCCAAGATCTTGGCAAAACGTTTGGCAAATCGGCTGATAAAGGTGATCGGCGATTTGATACACCCGGATCAGTCGGGGTTTATTCCCCATCGAAATACCGCGCTCAATCTGCGTCGTCTTCATGGCGTATTGGCAATGGCGGGGTTGCTGCGTCGCTGCGTGAGCTGGCCATCTTGGTCTCCTTGGATGCCTCGATGGCCTTCGACACGGTGGAATGGCCGTATTTATGGGCGGCCCTTGCGAAATTTGGTTTCGGCCCCGGTTTCATCGTTTGGGTTAGACTCCTGTATGAGCAACCGCTGGCCCAGGTAGTGGTCAACGGCAGGGTCTCGGAATCCTTTGTTCTTGGGACAGGTACACGACAAGGGTGCCCCTTATCTCGATTGCTCTTCGCGCTTGCCCTAGAACCCCTCGCCGCGTGGCTTCGATGGGAACCGTCGCTCAAAGGTATTAGGTGGTCCCCTGATTTTGAGGATCGTATATCGTTGTACGCGGACGACATTTTGCTATACCTCACTTCCCCCCAAAAGTCGTTAGGGGTATTGTTTGATGTACTGCGTTCATTCGGTAAGAACTCTGGCTTGGTAATTAATTGGGCTAAGTCTTGTATTTATTCGCTCAATGGAGAGTTACCCCCCCTTGCCACGCGTCTGCCCGATACCGATTTCGCACGTTGGATTCAAATATTTGGGGATCTTTATATCGTTGGACCCCACTGCATGATATGAGAGGAATTTGCTTCCTCCGCTCCTCCGGCTTAAATCTGACGTGACGTCATGGTGCGGCCTGCCGCTGTCTCCGGTGGGAAGGGCGGCTCTTTTCAAGATGATGTCCCTTCCCCGATTCCTGTATGCCATCCAAAACACACTTGATCATGTACCTGCCAGTTACTTCCGCGAGATTGAGAGCCTACAGAGGAAGCTCATATGGGGAGGGCGACCTCGCATTGCATTGGCGAAGCTGACTCTGCCCTGGTATGATGGAGGCATTGCGCTGCTTGACATCAAACGTTATTATTGGGCATCCCAATTAAGTGCAATTAATCACGCAATGTACGGCCCCGTCCCAAATCCCGCATTCGAAATGGATAAGTGGCAGTTGCCGGGAGGTAACTTTAATAAGGCGCTTTACTCCAGGACAGCGAGAAAGAAATTGACTGGGCCCACCGGGGTCGCGGTACGGGTGTGGGGTAGTGCAACCGCTGCTACGGGGTAGTCAGATAGATTGACTAGAGCGACCCCGCTCTACGCGGCAGAGAGACTGGGCAATCTCTAGGCGACGAAAGGTTTCGAGAAGTGGGATCTTATCGGTATTAGCAGGGTTGGGGATCTCTGGGTTAGGAACAGGATAAAAACTTTTGATGAACTCAAATTGGCATACGCGCTAAGTGATAGGGACCACTTTCGTTACATGCAGATCCACCACGCACTTGGGTCGGTCTTCCCAGTCAGGACTGTTATCCCAGAGTCTTCTCCTCTCGAAGACAGAGTGCTTGACGGACACGTCCCCGACAGCACCATTTCCCTCATCTATAAAAAACTTATCAATGATCGATCAGACCTACTTGCACAGCTTCGGGGTGCTTGGACCGGCGATGGATTGGAGTTGGACGATGAAGATTGGCAGGCTACGATATCTTCTCCTAAAGAGGTCGCGATTCCGGCGCGTCTCCGACTGGTGCAACTAAAGATCCTACATCGAGTATATGTCACGGGTCCATGCCTGCTGCGTATGGGTTATTCTGTTGACGGGTTGTGCAGGCGTGGGTGCGGTGTGCTTGCTACTTTCCTTCATATTATATGGGAGTGTCCAGATGTTGTGGTGTTTTGGAATCGTGTGCATGCTGTCATGGAAGAGGTAACGGGTGTTCCGTTGTTGCCGGAGGCCAGACGCTGTTTGTTGAATGTGTGGGAGCCGAATGACTACAATGTTGCGCAGACTCAATGGGCTACCCTTGGCAATATGGTAGCTAAAAGGGACATAGCCCAACTGTGGGGCTCTCAGAGAGCACCTCTGGTCTCAGCCTGGAAAGAAAACATGGACTGGTGCATGTTCAGGGAAAAAACTGTGTATGTCGCTCGGGGTAGGTCCAAGAAGTGGGGGAGGATATGGCACCAATGGAATTCATACCGTGGGGAGATTTGCACTCCCTCTCTTGTGGAAGTCCCTGACATACCTCTGTCCCCATGACCGTACATTCCCTGTATGTTACATAATACTGTTTATGATGTGCTTGTCCACTCCTGCCCCACACCCTCTCCCGAGATCTTAGCTCTTTATATTGCATATATCCCTTTCGATGGGATTATCCCCCCCTTCCCGGGGGCGGACACTTACGTATAGTTTTATTGCCTCGCTAGTTTTTCTGTTTGTGTTTATTGTTGATTTATAAAATGTAAAATGTGAAATCTTTAACCCTTGCGATGCTCATGACGAGCTCAGCTCGTCATGATGCACGGTTGAGCTGTGCTGATGACGAGCTGAGCTCGTCACGAACAATGGACCTAACGATAAGTCAGCATAGGAGGGGAAAACACCTAGCAGCCAAGGTGTTAATTTATCCTACTTACCGCCACAGGATCTTCTAAAATGATGTGCGCAATCGCTGCCGGGCCCTCGGGTTGTCGGCTGATGAGCTGTGTAACAATGCAACTTTGGTTTTCATTGCTAACGGCCGGCCCCTGTGGTTGTAGGTCTGCAATTGTATTACTTTGATTGTAATAAAGGTTTTAAAAAAAAAAAAAAAAAGTAGGGGTCTAAGAGGTGAAGATTGAAGAAGGCCGGTCAATGCCCTCAGAAACTTATTCAGGGCTAGGACTAGTGGAACTAAATTTTCGAACCCCCAGAGTTTCGCCCAATAATTATTGAAGCTCTAACCTTCCCTTGGTAAATGGATAGAGCTGGTCCCACTGATTTGGTTTGAGACAACCGGGATTCTTTTAAAAGGACCTCTGCTAGTTGATTATGCCTTAAGACTAATAGATCTAACTGTGGCTTCCAGTTCAAACGTTTACCCAAGGTAACGTCAAAGTAAGCAAAGGAGTCAGTTGGTTCAAGGGGCAGATTATTCATTTCCACTCTAGCTTTCACTACTTAATGTTTATGCATGACCATAAACTTCGTCTTATCTACGTTAACTACTAAATTATGGTCATTGCAGAACAAAGTGAATCGATCAAGGGCACGTTGCAGACCAGATTGCGCCTTTGACAAAATTAAAGTGTCGTCTGCAAACATTAAAAGCGGAACCCTGGATCAAGCAAGAGTAGGTGCGTCCGTGGGATATTCAGTGTAGTATGAGATAACATTATTTATGAACAACGAGAAAAGAGTAGGGGCCAGAACACACCCCTGCCTTACTCCCTTGCTCACAGAAAAATTATCTGTTAGCTCACCATGCTGACCCCATCGTACTTGGGCGCATGTTGATTCATGTAGTTTTACAATAAAAGATAAGGCATCCCTGCTTTCCTCGGGGTATCCCACATCTTAGGGCGGGGGACTAAGTCAAAAGCAGATTTAAGATCTACAAATGCTGCAGAGAGTGTCCCCCCCTGCTAAGACCACCTTATTCCAGTAAATCAACATGAATCTAAAAACTTGATCGATAGTGCTAACATGGAAACGAAATCCGGCTTGATAGGAGGATAGTATTTCGTTCTCAACTATCCACCTGTTTACCCTACTTAGCACTAATCTCGCCACAATTTTTTGAAGAGTGTCAATAAGGCTTATGGGCCTGTAATTAGATGGACAGGAGCGACAACCCTTTTTATAAATGGGGATTATCTCGGCCCCACACCAGGATTCTGGAATGGGGGCGCCTCTAGCCAGACCATTTACAAGGATATGGATATATTTTAGCCAATTCTCCTGATCTGATTTATATATATCCGCTGGAATACAGTCCGGTCCAGGTGCTCTGCCTGCAGCCACTCCATCAAGAGCTCTCTCGATTCCCTTAGTGTAAAGGATAGGACTGAGTCCCGCTCTACACAGGGCTGGTGGCCAGAACTTTCTTTGGGCGATGAAAATTGAGCCTGATAGTGTGTTACCCATACTTCTGGGGGAACGTTATTAAAAGGGACAGGGCCAGCACTATCATTGCCCCATTTTATTAAGTGCCAGATCCGGCACCAATTTTTCCCATTAATTGCATCTAGGAGGCCCCTCCATCTATTTTCATCATACCCCTTCTTTGCCCTAAATTGAGTGGCCTTGTAAACTGCCCTGAGTTCCCTTATCTCCAGCGTGGATCCCGCCCTTATTGCTTGGGAAAATTGTCTGAAAGCGAGCCTGCATGCCCCATCATACCATTTAGTGGCTTTATGGATGAGGGGCACATTAGACCTTTTTATATTCTTAACGAAATAGCTTTTCAACTTAAAAAACAGGGACTCATGGGCTTCTGTAAGGGTTGTAAGACTAGCCTCGCTGGAGTCAAGATGGGATAGGGCTACAAGAGACTCTTCAAGAGTGGACCTTATCTGTGCCATAGCGCCCTCATTCTCAGATACCAGTGCCCATTTTAGTTTTTGGCAGAGACATAACATCATCTGCCGTGTCAAACTTCGTGCTGCCCCTCCACAGTGGGCGTCCCTTAACCTCTAGAGTCAACGACAATGGGTCATGATCACTCTCTGGTCTATTTAAAACCGCCATATCCTTTAATCTTGACCACAATACTAAGGTAATAAGAAAGTAGTCAATCCTGCTACTTCTTCTTCCTTTATTAAAGGTGGGATCACCTTTACCATCAGATTTGGTTCTCCCATTGACAGCCCCGAACCCACCCTCCATTGTCAAGCTTTTTAATTGTAATACTGCCTCTGTCCATTTATTGATTGAGGGAGCGTTAAAGATGGAACGCCCCAACTCGCATCCTCGTAGCTAGTAAGACTAGCGTCTACTAGGCCAAGAGGCTCAAACG
Organism: Lissotriton vulgaris; assembly: GCF_964263255.1. Taxonomy (NCBI): domain Eukaryota; kingdom Metazoa; phylum Chordata; class Amphibia; order Caudata; family Salamandridae; genus Lissotriton; species Lissotriton vulgaris. Next base: position 253,775 of record NW_028252683.1, on the reverse strand, counting down.
TGCAATTAAAATCCCCCGCAATAACCCAGTTACTTGTCCCTTCCAATGACTTAATGAATTAATCTAGGCTAGAGATGCTCGGAGAGGCTTTCCCTCCGGCCAAGCCTCTAGCGTAGACATTAACAAGTATAAAATCAGGTCTGTATTAAAAATTTATTTTTTGAACCTAGATGTCTGCGTTGTCAATCCCTGGTTCTTCAACCTGGAGGCCCACCTGCTGTCTTACCCAGACCATTAATCCTCCCGAGGGGCTCCACTTGGAGTTTGCAATAGCGGGTTTACCAAAGGCCAGATAACCCGGTCGAAAAATGGTACTCCAGGACCAGGTCTCCTGAAACAAGATAATATCATAAATCTCAATGAAAGTAGACCAATCAGAAGAAGTAGTCTTCGGTAATAAACCAGCAGTGTTACATGATAGCATGCCTAGTGTACTCATATCAATACCTTCTCCCCGATCTAACAGTATCAGGGTCTCAGAATGCTCAGACCCCCAGGATGTAACTACTCAAGCAGAGAGTGTGGGCTGACCTGTTGGGCGATTTGCTGCTCCTGTTGAATCTTCGCTGGATATCTACCCCTGACGCCCAGGAAGCGGCTCTGCAGAGGGAGCGCTGCCGCTGGTGGTAGGACCCGCCCTCACCGACCACACCGCTGCGGGACTGCGAGGCAGTCCTTACACCTAAAGCCTCTTCACGCAGCGGCCCGCCCCCCCGCCCGGTGTTGCATAAATTTAAGCAGCACCCGCTGCGCGGGTGCTACTCAAGCAGAGAGTGTGGGCTGACCTGTTGGGCGATTTGCTGCTCCTGTTGAATCTTCGCTGGATATCTAACCCTGACGCCCAGGAAGCGGCTCTGCAGAGGGAGCGCTGCCGCTGGTGGTAGGACCCCCCCTCACCGACCACACCGCTGCGGGACTGCGAGGCAGTCCTTACACCTGAAGCCTCTTCACGCAGCGGCCCGCCCCCCCGCCTGGTGTTGCATAAATTTAAGCAGCACCCGCTGCGCGGGTGCTACTCAAGCAGAGAGTGTGGGCTGACCTGTTGGGCGATTTGCTGCTCCTGTTGAATCTTCGCTGGATATCTACCCCTGACGCCCAGGAAGCGGCTCTGCAGAGGGAGCGCTGCCGCTGGTGGTAGGACCCCCCCTCACCGACCACACCGCTGCGGGACTGCGAGGCAGTCCTTACACCTGAAGCCTCTTCCCGCAGCGGCCCGCCCCTTTACCCAGGAGTATAAAATCATCCTAACCATCTCGCGCAGCAGGACGCGCGCGGGACGGAGCGCGGGGCGAAGCCCGGGCAAAGGGCGGGCCTCTGAGGCCCTCGTAGGCCAGAGTAGGCTGGGCTGGGCCTACCCTTTTACATCTGCAGTTCAGTGGTCCGTGCCCCGGCAGACGTTTGGCTATGCTGGCAGAAGAGGAAACCCCTGGGAAGAGAGGAAGACTACGCAATGGGTCTTTGGACAACTACTTCCCCAAGGTCCTGTGTGAGGGTGATAAGGACTCTATCTTAGCTGAGCGCAGGGCTGAGCGGCGACTTTCAGTCGAGAGCATGAAAAACAGATCCCTCTCTGACAGTACTCCTCTTGTTTTGACCCGGGAGGGAGGCTTACTAGACATGAGTGGGGAAAATGCTAGTCAAGAAGGTGTTCCCTTTCTGCTCCGTGATTGTACACCCACACCCTGCTTGCCCTCGGATCATATTGTAATTGTCTCCCCTACCCCTAGCCCCAGCCGCATCACTGTCACAGCCAAGCCTAGGAAACAGAAACCCAAGCAATTAGTTGTTGCCCAGATTCACCGCCCACCACCAAGTAAAAAAAGGAGGAAATCAAGGGCGGCCCAAGGTAAAGCTAAAATCCCGCATTCTGATTTTGGTAAAGGGTTAAAAACTCACATTCAAAATGAGAGTGTCCTAGCAGAGGGGCCGGATTTTCCACCAGTTGAAGCACCACCACTGAAAAGCAGATCATCTGAAGTAGCTACACAGGCCGTGGTTTCTGATAGTAATGCTGGGGTTGTAGCACCAGATATTCCATCTCCCCCCTCATTATTAGGGAACTTGGAATTTCTGTTAAGATCTCTCCTTTTACCTATTAACGAGACCATTAAAAAGGTTGAAATTAGACTGACTATTCTGGAGACTGCTATAAACAGCATGGTTACTCTAACCAAAGCCCAGGGGAGTGGGGTGGTGCATCCCACACCTCCGGCCAGGCTACCCGCTACTAATGTTGCTAACACTCCAATTGCCCCACCCCAGCCGACCAAACACAAATCACAGCCCCAGGGTAGGGCCGACCTCGGCTCCCAAAATCCACCCCCTCCTAAACACCTAAACATACCAGTAATTGAAACGGGTGGCGACCCTAAAAGGCCAGTGTCAAAGGCCCCGATAAGTAATAAACAGGACGATCATGGGGAAGGTAGATATATTAGAGACCCGTGGAAAAAGGTGCCGCAAGTGGAAATTCCCCCAGAAGCAGTGCCCTTTGTGGTGGTCTTGACCAGGGTCCCACCGTTAGCAGAAACTAAGAAGGAGGGATATGCTGAATTAAAAAACAAAATCATCCACTGGTTGAGGACATATAGGCCCATAGCACACAATATAGATGGGGATATAGTCCATGTCAGGCGGATCAACTGGCTGGGTAGCAGACGAAAAGATATTGAGGGGGTCATAGTGGTGGTCAACTTTAGAGACCCTCGGGCAGTAGATTACATCTTAAACTGGCCACCTGGAAATGGGGACACTCGTATCATTCCTCGGGCCCTAACGTACTTCTATCCCAGGTCAGAGGCCCTTCCTCCTAAATATCAAAATAAGTTCCACTCCTACAGGCCACCCCCTACTTTACCTTACAGCAACATTTATCCCCAGCATGGGCAGTACTTTGCCCTGGCTGCTGACCATTCTGCTTGGACCGCAGTGCCCCATAGACATACAATGAACCACAACACTAGGATGGAACATCTAAGACCCTTTACCCCTTTAGACACTTATAATCGGTTTTCGCAGCTCTCTGGGCTGGAAGACTGCGATTGATGTTCACTGCCCAAGGGGGAGAGAATTGGCCAGTCAGGTGTGGAGGCTCCGCGATCAGGTAGCAGTATAGATATAGGGCAGGAGAGATCCCATGCAATTCAAACTGCCATTACAACCATCACTATTGAGGCTTCTTCGGTAGCCGTGAGTATGGTCAGCACGGTTAGCTGCCCCGCAAACCCTAATTCTTTTGTTCAGGAGGTGGGTAGCTGCACGTCCACGGTGGGTAATGATGGGGGGAATAAAGGGGTCCACACCAAAGTACCCAAGGGTCGACGGGTAATAAACCTGTTATCTTGGAATGTAGCGGGGTTAAAAAGGAAGCTGGATATACCTGAATGGCATACATTCATCGAGAAGTTCGATGTTTGCCTTTTTCAGGAAACCTGGAGCCTACTACCCATAAACAAATCGGGTTACACCACCCACTTTTCGCCAGCAGTAAGTAGAGGGAAGGGCAGACCGGCGGGAGGCCTCACGGTCTGGATAAAAATAGATCTAGACTGGGATGTGACCCGCCACGTTTCAGAGTGTAGTGACATACTTCACCTCTCTTCTAGGGGTTACACTGAGGGATGTAGGCTTGATCTAATTAACGTGTATGCCCGAGGGGCACCAGGGGATACCGCCTCATCAACCTTATTAGCTCTGGATTCAGCCTTAGCTAACTGCCCTCAAACAGCGAAAATCATTGTGGGGGGGGATTTCAATTGTACGTTTGAACCCCTCCTCGGAGATGATCCCTTGGGTATTGAAGATGAAGATTCGAAATGGTCCATTCCAACCCTGTCCTTGCCCCCTATTAGAAAATGGTCAGCTAGGGCAATCCAAATCAATGCACTAACTAGGGATCACAAGTTAAGAGCCCTTAACGGTAGGACTATGTCCGACCGGGCAGGTGCACTGACTTTCAATAGGCTCACTGGGCCGTCCCGAATTTACTACATCCTAATGGATGTTAGTTTGTGGGCAGATCTAATTGATATGGAGGTGCTCCCAAGTCAGGATAGCGACCATAACCCCCTGTGTAGCAAGTTTAACTGGGGCATCTCTAAAGACAGGAGGGTGAATGCCCCCACAAAGATAACTAAAGAGATTATCCCATACAATAATAACCGCAGATTGAAATGGGATAAGGCAAACCTGAAGGAGGACGATCTAGGGACCATTAAATCCCTGGTGGAGGGCTTGTGCTCGGATCAGGAGGTTTGGGATTGTGAAAATCAGATTAGCATGAACCCGCACACTTCCCTTGACTCAGTTTATAAAGCCACAATCGAGCAAGTTAGTCACTTCTTTACCTCCAAAGGGAAAAGCTATAGGAAAAATATCACACCCCCCATCTCAAATAAACCTTGGTATTCGGACCAGTGCAAAGGCAAAAGGAAAAATCTGACAGAAGCCCTACTTTCAAGGGATCCTTTGCTAGTTAGAGCGGCTAGGAAGGACTACTTGAAAATACTATAGCTGGCTAAACGCGAATGGGAGGAACAGCATTGGCAAGACCTAACTAATGCTGTGAGCAGGAGGAACCCGAACCTTTTTTCGGATTTGATTAACAGAGCCAGGCAAGGGAGATCGCAACCATTAGCAGCTCACATAACTAGCCAGCAATGGTTTAATCACTTTTTAGCCTTATATGGCGGTAATGAGGATATAAACAGCCCCGGGGTAGCCAGTTTTGGAGATGGGGATACCACAGGGGTGGACGACCTCCCATTCACGGCCTCTGAAGTAGCAATGGCTATTAGACATCTAACCCCCAAGAAGGCGGCCGGTCCGGATGGGATCCCTGGGGACCTGTTGATTGCGGAACCTCTGGCTTGGGCCAATCTAATCGCCAAAATAATGAATTTGATTGCTAGGGGACACCCTGTGCCAGATTCTTGGAAGGGGGCTGAGGTGGTAACAGTGTATAAGAAGGGGGCAAGAGATGACCCTGCCAATTACAGACCTATCAGTCTGATAGATGTAATTCAGAAAGTGGTTGGCAGGGTCATCATCTCAAGGGTTGGCGATTGGATGGAGGAGGCTAGCATCCTCTCCCACCTCCAAGCGGGTTTCCGAAGAAAGGTTGGCACGATGGACCAGGTCTTTCGCTTTTTTGTTATCTACTGGAAGACAGTTACCATCAAAAAAGGCAGTTTATATATGGCCTTCATAGATCTTAAAACAGCTTTTGACCTGGTCCCTCGGGTTAAATTGTGGGAGATCCTAGGAGGGATGGGATTTCCCGGTAGACTCCTGAATTTAATCGTAAAGCTCCATGAGGGGAATTATGCGAGGATCAGATGGGGTACCCAGGGCCAGTTAACGGATAGGGTCCCTGTGAGGAGGGGAGTACGCCAGGGCTGTGTTATGGCCTGACTCTTTTTTCCCTATTTGTGAATGGAGTGGTGGACCATCTGAAAGGGGAAGAGTCGGATGCCCCATCCCTGGCGGGGGAAAGAATCCCCACCCTACTCTTCGCCGACGACACCTTATTGATCTCCAAATCCCCAGTGGGTCTGCAAAAACTCTTGAACCGATTTAGTTCCTTCTGCACTAATAGAGGCTTAATCATCAACACCTCGAAAACTAAATTGATGGCATTCTTACCTTCCAAAAGATTTAAAAATAACTTTTTGCTTAATGGGGCTCCCCTGGAGATGGTCGACTCATTCGACTATCTTGGAGTTCGGATAAATAGTCGAATGACTTGGAAGGACCATCTGGCCAAAATGTTACTTGGTCACAAAAGAGTATCTGGGGTGACTCTGAGGGAGCTTCGTGAGTCAAGTAGCAAACCTGTCTCCCCGGCCATGGCGATCTATGAGGGCCAGATACTCCCGGTGGCATTATATGGCTCTGAGCTCTGGGGGTTCGAAAATGTTTCAGAACTCTCCATAGCAGAAAATAACTTCTTGAGGAAGGTGGTGGCCCTTCCCGGTTCCACTCCGCTGATCCCCCTGCGATTAGACTTGGGCAGATGAGCCCTCAAGGACTTGGTGAGGCTACGCCCATTGCTTTTCTGGACCCGCTTAAGAAGGACTGAGGAGCTTGCTAAATATGCTGAAGGGTTGGATGACCTTCTACTGCTCGACACCGGCAAGAAAATTGGATGGCTGAACAATGTGAGAGACCTGGTCCTCAAACTAGGACTAAGAGATGCATGGGAGTCACAAATGCCTCCGCCCAAGGAAGTCATTAAGAAGCTATACTGGGATTGGGTACAGGGCGAGGCACTGTGTGGTTCGGTTGGGGGTTCACTTACGGATCGGTTTTTGGAATTCAAATGGGTGAAAAAACTGGAACCTTTCCTTGACCTGATAACCAAACCCCTAGACAGAGCGCTATATTTAAAACTGAGGTAAGGGACGCTCCCGGTGCATGATTTCACCTTGAGGTGGTCCAAATCTGGTGCCCCCTTGCGTTCGTGCCCAGGCTGTGCAGCACCAAAGGAGACTGTGGCCCACCTATTTTTTGCCTGTCCCGCCTACAAAGTGGCCCGGAAAATCTGGCTGAAACCTGTATGTAGGGAGCTGGGGTTGAGGTGTCATAGTCTGGCGTTACGTGTACTCTCTACCGATTCATCATCCTCTGTCATGATATGCGGGGTGGCAACATTTTTGGGTAGCGTTTGGCTGACGCGCTCACGGTTACTGAAGTTGCATTCTAGGTTACCTACGGATTGATGTTTGTAACTGAAGATACCCTCACTTAAATTAGTGACTGTGGAGCATTCTTCATCTCAGGATATATTTTTATGCTGTTATATTTTTATTGTTTTAGCGGGGGAATTGAATATTTATTGTGCATATGTACTCTTTTATGGTGAACAATTTTGCCGAATAAAGATTATTACTACTACTAAAAAAATTGTAATACTGCCTCTGTCCATTTATTGATTGAGGGAGCGTTAAAGATGGAACGCCCCAACTCGCATCCTTGTAGCTAGTAAGACTAGCGTCTACTAGGCCAAGAGGCTCAAATGTACAATTAAAATCCCCCGCAATAACCCAGTTACTTGTCCCTTCCAATGACTTAATGAATTAATCTAGGCTAGAGATGCTCGGAGAGGCTTTCCCTCCGGCCAAGCCTCTAGCGTAGACATTAACAAGTATAAAATCAGGTCTGTATTCAAAATTTATTTTTAGAACCTAGATGTCTGCGTTGTCAATCCCTGGTTCTTTAACCTGGAGGCCCACCTGCTGTCTTACCCAGACCATTAATCCTCCCGAGGGGCTCCACTTGGAGTTTGCAATAGCGGGTTTACCAAAGGCCAGATAACCCGGTCGAAAAATGGTACTCCAGGACCAGGTCTCCTGAAACAAGATAATATCATAAATCTCAATGAAAGTAGACCAATCAGAAGAAGTAGTCTTCGGTAATAAACCAGCAGTGTTACATGATAGCATGTCTAGTGTACTCATATCAATACCTTCTCCCCGATCTAACAGTATCAGGGTCTCAGAATGCTCAGACCCCCAGGATGTAACCAGCCGAGGGCTTAAGACGATCACAGGGGAAGGTGCAGGTCGGCTAATTTGAGGTAAGACTACAGGAGACAGTCAATCGCATGCATCTAAACCAGACAAGGGAGCACATCTATCATCAAGGTTAAGATCAAAGAGGCCACCTATAGGTCTTTGCCGTGCTAGGCTGCTTCCGCCCCCTTGCGGAAAGAGGTGATTCGGTCTATAAAAAAAAAACAGATGCAAAAGAGAAATTTTCCCTGATGGACGCCATTGATTTCTATTCCCAATGTGACCCAATAGGCATCTAACAACATGGGTGTTATTGAAGTTGGCAACTACACAGTCACCCCACCCTTCCTTGGTGGAGTGTCCAGCCCAGGATGCACGTCTAGCCATAGTCATTTAGTTGCAAATATCCAACCCCGGTACCCCCTCTACCTTCCATTGAGCACTAAGCCAGTGCATGGTTTTAGCCATTAACTGCTCGGTGGATTCCATTTGCCCCTCCTGGAGAAGCAGTAAATTCTTTAGGACCTCCACCCGAGGAGCATCAGCCGGTGGGAGATGTAAAATCCTAGAGCCATCGCTGCGACCCAAAGAAGTATGTACAGTAGGAGGTCATGATTAGTGTGACCATACGCAGGGTTGAGCTGGGTTCCAGTCCCACGGTTAGAATGATGTTGTTTGGGGTTGCTTGAGGACCTATCCCAAGATCTTCTACCCTCCCCCCTTGGGGTACTTGGAATAAGCTGAGCAAATTCACTTGACAGGTTCCCTATCTCTCCCTCCTGACCACCCAGTGGAACAGGGTCAACCTCAGGGACACTGCCCTCCCCACTGTACCTACAAATGGGGACAAGGGGAGGGTTAGATGGAGGAGGCATGACAGGAGGGGATATGTGATTTACAGGAACACACAAGGCATTAGTTACAATTTTGGAGAGCCGATTACTTTTCCCCAATAAGTCCTCAATGGTAGAGAAATTAGATGCGACACGCATTTCAAAGTTGGATAGTCTTTCCTCAATCATAGTCAATCTATCAAGGATCGGGGATAAAGATGATGATAGAAGAGCCCCAACTTTAAGCAGTATTGCCTCATGAGCATCGAAGAGGGGGACAGCCACTGAATCAACATTCGGAACAACAGAAGTAGAAGTTACAAACAAAGGGACTGAGAGCAATGGGGCTACTGCCCCCCATTCCTATTAAGCTTTTGCATTTTAGGGTTTTTCTGCCTTTGAGGGCCCCCTCCCCTCTTCCTCTTTGTGGCCGGCTCCGGAGTTGGAACCATGGTCAGTATAGATGGTTTAAGCACTGACCTAGTGGCAATGCGTTTGATGAGTACTGCAAGGCGCAACCTCTTGGACCGGCTCCTCAGGTACGGGGCTGACTGGAACCTTCATTATTGATAATACTTCCAGAGGCGCCTGCAAAGACTGACTGTCGCCTCTTAGTGGATCAGGGGAGTCAATCACTGTGGCCAGGGGGCATTCTGGAGAGTGTGTAGATACCAAACCACCCAGCGACAATCCTTTGGTTTGCAGGAGATCTAGGGAGAGTCGGCGCTTAGTCAGAGCAATCTCATGAGCTAAGACTGAGCTGGCTCTGATTAGAAATTGATCCAATGTCCCAACGACACTTCCCCCAGTCACTGCCGCTCTGCCTTTTCCCTCATGAGTGTTCATTTTAGCGAGGGGCACAATAATTGTACAGTTCAAGGTTCCCCCAAAGTTTGTAGCCAAGATGTAACAAATGTAGTTGGAGAACTACTAACCTGGGCAGCCGCAGAGGTTAGAGAGGGGGCCCAGCCCGGCCTCCTCCAGTCTCTTACGGACTCAAATGTGCCCGCCCATGGCCCGGGTTACGCCCGTTGCGCGCCCACGCGCTTCCCGCAAACGGGGGTGTTGATTGTTAAATAGTCTCCGGGCAAAGCATGCTCAGGTGCGGGTAAAAGACCACTGGCCCCCTGGGACTTGCAGTCCCTCAGTAGAAATTGTCCTTCACAGCAAAGCACTGCATACGCAAACTCAGCCTTTGCTCACAACTGCAGCTTCCATTTGCGATGGCTTCCAAAATTCTTTGTATGCTTCATAAACAAATCGTTTTGGTCGAGGGGACTTTGGACCCTGGCCCCACCCGGCCTCTTCCGGGTTCCGCGCCGTCCTTTATGCTCCTCCAGGCGTGGAAGAATGTCAGAAGCACCTCCTGGCACGAAAATTGCCAGCAGGGCAGTGTGGGATGTGAAGTCCCTCGTTAGAAACGGTCACAATGTTCATTCAATGTGTACTATCACATACTTACTCATAAGGCAAAGGTGAATCCAATCCAAAAATAAGTCTGTCTATCTTATGGGGGTTTCTATGAAGGGTATTTCGGAGAGTTGACATAAAAGAGTAGAACAGTCTCAGCAGGAGCTTCCTCGGTTGTTTTGTAGACAGCAGATTGCTCCCAATACATTTTTGGGGGAACATGAAGATAAAAAAAATAAGGGAAACAAGGAAGATGAAGTCCTGGGGCTCAGCGGAATCAATCGCTATCTTTACATTTTTTTACTTACACTGCTCTTGTCCAGGCTCACCAAAAAATAACAGGATTGTGGACTGCAGAATTGCGGACTCCTGCAGGCAGGTAGCCAAGGTTTCCTTGGAGGCCGCGCGTCGCGCAGTGAGACAGATGGCTGATACGTGGCTCGGCGGAAGCAGGAGTTACAGTTCCTCTTTCTGGTCACTGCCTCCTCCTTTCGCCGGCACTCAGGTGGGTCTGGTCATATCCCCAGATCCACCCCAGGCTCGTACTAACTGTACTCGCTGCCTTCCAAACCCCACGAGCCGCCAGACCACCCCCGTCACAAAACTTGCTCACAATTTCCAGCAGGGTCAAGATTTTGTTTTCCTTATCTACAGGGGAAATCCACTGCTAGCCCCCTGGTTGTGGCAGTGGCAGGGAGCAACAGATCTGTGGGTCAATGGAGACCTGAGCAGCCTCTCCTTGCGCCCTTGCATTGTGCATCCTCAGTTCCACAGAGAGTCACTCTGAATACCTGTGGGTATCAAGGAGAGTATAATCAAAATTTTGGGTAATCCCAGAAGAGATATGAGTTCATGCTGAGGGCCTCATTTAGAGTTCGGAGGATAAAGTATGTATTACTAGTCCACCCACTGAATTTAGAGATGGTTGCCAGCCCAGCATGTACCTCTTGCATTGGCTGCCATCACTGCCATGGTGGTTCCTGTCAATGCTTTGAAAGTTTGACAGACGGCTCGATCAAAATGACAGATTGATACAGCAAACGTTAAATGTTGTATTTTACTTTCAAATGCACATTCCAAAAGCAGATTTTTGTTTCCGAAAATAAAAAAAGCAATGGACCATTCACCATCCAATTTTTCTCCCATACTGTGTGCGCATTATTCAATTTTTGCTATCGGATACTGGGAGCTTGCCTTTTGGTTGCTCAATTTAAATTGGATGGGCAGACAAATGGTAAAACTTCAGACAACACTTACTTTGTCGCAACATCAGAGGTGTATATCGGTGGCAGAGACAGAGAAGTCTCCATTGTCAACATACTGAAGGTCTGCCAGACTCTAAATTAAACAGGATGGCCCTTGCTACGTAGTACCCTCTCCGCCAAGCTCAAAATCAGGCCCTAAGTGTTTAAACCCATATCAGTTTAAATTAAGTGTGTCAACCCATTAGTATGCAATTAACGGCAAACTAAACCACAAAAAATCAAGTTGCTATAATTTAATTTAAATTTGCATTTGTGGAAAGAAAACTGTGCATTTTTAGGTCGAGCCTAGTGTTGCATCAAATGCGCTAATTGCTTTGCAAAGCACACAGTATTCAGAATAGCGTGGAAGCTTTGTGGAAGCTCCGGCCACTCTCCTCCCATCCTTTTCATTGGCTTAGTTCCTAAATGCTGCCTTCCAATTGGTTTTAGGCTTGTTAGCCCCTCCTCATGACAGCCATGTCATTATTTTTATCCTTCCATGGCTAGTAGCCCGTTTACTTCGAGCACTATTTACATCCCATGCCTTCCCCCCCACAGTCCGTGCCTTCTCGGACCCCCGCCCCTATGTCGCGGTTTGACTTTTTTCTATATCTTGACTTGCTGCATGTGAGACCACTCTCTTGCACTCCTGCTCCCCAGTCTCGCCCCTTTTCCCTGATTTTAGGCCTGCAACGCTTTCCATGACACATAGTTTTGCTTTTAACAATGTAAACTTGAGCTATAGAAAGAATCCAGCAAATTCTGGCAGCTACAGCCATGAAGCAGCAAATCAAACAGCCGTCGTGGCATCCACGGGCTGTGGAAAAAAGACTTAGTTCCATAATTGAGGTTAAGAATTACTTTGGATTTTGCCCCAAAGGTTATCTAAAGAAAATAGCTTTTTTTTGCTATTTACGTTTCTTCCTAATAAAACGCCTAGTAGTAATCCCGCAAAAAATGTACACAGCGCAAACCACATAAAAACTCTTTGTACATTAATAATGTCAAACACAAGAAAAGTCTTCATTCAAATGCTTGTCTTTTACAGAACTCCCTGCCTCCTGTCTCTTTGTTTCTCTCTTGCAGTCTTGTGTTCAATTTCTCTTTTGGTAGCTACTTTCCTACTTTCTGTTGCTTCTCAATGTAAACTACAATGAGTGTGGCACCTGTACATATTTGTTCAGTTATGTTTTTTACAACTTTAGCACTGCTCATCACCCGACAGAGTGGGGAATTTGTCCAGGTGTGGCGACTGAAGAACCGGGGCTCAGCTCTCAGGCCCCTCTCCTCTGTTCTTAGTAAACATCTCTAGCATTGCCTTGGGAGGGATCACTGAAATAATATAGACTGCCAAAATATCGACCTGCAAAAATATCGTTGCCAAAATATCGACAGACAAAATATCGACTTTCTATCTACAAACAGGTAAGTACAAAAATATCGAGTACAAAATATCGTTAACAATAATATAGATGTAAAAAATATCGACTTTATTAAAAACAGTGTTAAATTAAATTAATATTAAATGTTATTGACTAAAATATACTTAAAAATACTTAAATTAAATTATAATAATTAAATAATAAATGAAAATAATAAAAAAAAAATTTACAATCTTATTTGTTGACCCTGAACCCTAAAATATACCCCTTTACCCAAAAACCCAAAACTGACCCTGAACCCTAAAAATACCCCTTTACCCAAAAACTAAAAACTGACCCTGAACCCTAAAAATGCCCCTTTACCCAAAAACTGAAAACTGACCCTGAACCCTAAAAATGCCCCTTTACCCAAAAACTGAAAACTGACCCTGAACCCTAAAAATGCCCCTTTACCCAAAAACTGAAAACTGACCTTGAACCCTAAAAATGCCCCTTTACCCAAAAAACTGAAAACTGACCCTGAACCCTAAAAATGCCCCTTTACCCAAAAACTGAAAACTGACCCTGAACCCTAAAAATGCCCCTTTACCCAAAAACTGAAAACTGACCCTGAACCCTAAAAATGCCCCTTTACCCAAAATGTATCAATATTATTTAATTACCAATTAATTATTAATTAACAATAACAATAAAGTAAATATATTAGCACATTAGCTGTAATTATTTTAATAATTAATATTATTTTTTCCCAATTAATTACTTAACAATAACACAAAATTATATATATTAAAATGTACTCTAATTAATGTAATTAACTAATTACAATTAATCAATTACCAATTAATTACTAATTCAAAATATGTACAAAATTATATTAATTAATTAACTAATTATTATTAATTAACAATTAATTATTAATTATAAATATTTACAAACATATATTAATTAATTAATTATTATTAAATTACTTCCCACCCTATTCCCCTATAAACCCACAACCCGCTACAGAATTACATAAAGCAATTATTAAAAAAACAAATTCCATTTAATAAAATATTTTATAACATTAATACACACTTTTCACACATATTATTACATAAAAATACACTATAAAATATTATATATTATTAAAAATTCGATATTTTTGCTATCTATATTTTAAACAGTCGATATTACTTCACTTACCTGAAAAACGATATTTTTGTAGTCGATATTATGTCCAGTCGATATTTTGTCCAGTCTATATTTAAAACTCGATATTATGTCCAGTCGATATTTTGGAGTCGATATTTTGTCTGTTCACCCCTTGGGAGTCCAGTCAGTCAGGTACCCCCCTCAGCGTCGGTCATTTGTTCCCGTATGTAGGTGTTGCAACAAGTATGAGAGACGTCAACTTCTCTGCGCTTACAGCAACACTGGATTATGCCTGAGGTAAGGGGGCGGAGGACCCAGGATTGTTTCTGGCTGCCCCTCTCCCCTTCCTTCCATTCCATGACACTGACAGACTGTGCACCATTTTATTGCAGGTTTATATAGCGCAAACTCAACCCAAAGGTATTGGAGCGCTTTAACCGACCACCCGTTACATTAAATAAGGACACATTCATGTTCGTAAGGCACGGGGAGATTAGGTGCCGTGTCAATCAATCAATCAATCAATCATTGCATTTATATAGCGCACTACTTACCCAGAGGGTCTCAAGGCGCTGGGGGGGGGGGGGGGGATCTGCTACTGCTCCAACAACCAGGTCTTGAGTTGCTTCCTGAAGGCGAGGTGGTCCTGGGTCAGGCGGAGGTGGGTGGGGAGGGAGTTCCATGTCTTGGCGGCGAGGTAGGAGAAGGACCGTCCCCCTGTGGTGGCTCTACGGATGCGGGGGATGGCGGCGAGGGCGTGGCTGGTCGATCGAAGCTGGCATTTGGGAGCGTAGAAGTTGAGGCGGCTGTTGAGGTATCCTGGGCCTTGGCTGTGTAGGGCTTTGTGTGCGTGGGTGAGGAGACGGAAGGTGATTCTCTTGTTGACCGGGAGCCAATGCAGATCTCTCAGGTGTCCGGAGATGTGGCTGCGACGGGGGATGTCCAGGATGAGTCGTGCTGAGGCGTTCTGGATCCGCTGGAGTCTCTTCTGGAGTTTGGCGGTGGTTCCGGCGTAGAGGGTGTTGCCGTAGTCCAGACGGCTGGTGACGAGGGCCTGGGTGACCGTCTTCCTGGTCTCGGTGGGGATCCACCGGAAGATCTTACGTAGCATGCGCAGGATGTTGAAGCACGACGAGGAGACGGCGTTGACTTGTCTGGTCATGGAGATGGAGGAGTCCAGGATGAAGCCCAGGTTGCGTGCGTGGTCTGTTGGTTTGGGTGCGCTGCCTAGGGCGGGGGGCCACCAGGAGTCGTCCCAAGCGGCGGGTGAGGATCCCGGGATGAGGACTTCCGTCTTATCCGAGTTCAGTTTCAGGTGGCTGTTCTTCATCCATTCGGCTACCTCTTTCATCCCTTCATGAAGGTTGGCTCTGGCGGTGGCGGGGTCGTTGGTAAGGGAGAGGATCAGCTGGGTGTCGTCAGCGTAGGAGATGATGTTGAGGTTGTGCTGGCGTGCGATGTCTGCGAGCGGGCTCATGTAGATGTTGAAGAGGGTTGGACTGAGCGAGGAGCCTTGAGTGACGCCGCAGATGACTTCGGTGGCTTCAGATCTGAACGGAGGGAGTCGGACTCTCTGTGTCCTTCCGGCGAGGAAGGAGATGATCCACTCCAGTGCCTTCTCCTGGACTCCGACGTTGCTGAGGCGTTGTACTAGGGTACAATGGCAGACAGTGTCGAAGGCCGCGGAGAGGTCGAGGAGGATGAGGGCCGCTGTTTCTCCGTTGTCGAGCAGCGCTCGGATGTCATCGGTGACTGCGATCAGGGCGGTCTCGGTGCTGTGGTTGGCCCGGAAGCCAGACTGCGAGGGGTCGAGGGATCCGTTCGTCTCGAGGAAGGCGGCCAGCTGCTTGTTGACGGTCTTCTCGATGACTTTAGCAGGAAACGGGAGCAGCAAGATGGGGCGGTAGTTTTTGAGGTCGGTGGGGTGCCGATGGCTTCTTGAGTAGAGCGCTGAGTTCGGCGTGCTTCCAGCTCTCCGGGAAGGTAGCGGTGTCGAAGGAGGTGTTGATGATATCCCGCAGGTGGGGTGCGATGATAGCGTCGGCCTTGTTGAAGACGTGGTGAGGGCAGGGGTCGGTCGGAGATCCGGAGTGGATGGAGTTCATCATGCAGACGGTGTCTTCGGTGCTGATCGGAGTCCAGGCACGGAGGGTGGTGGTGGGGGGCGGTGGTTCGGTCGTGGTGTTCGTCGGTTGAGTGCTGAAGCTGTTGTGTATGTCCGCGATCTTGTTGTGGAAGTAGGAGGCGAGGGAGTTGCAGAGGTCTTGCGAAGGGGTGATGTTGTTGTTTCCGGCGTTGGGGTTGGAGAGCTCTTTGACGATGTTGAAGAGCTCTTTGCTGTTGTGTGCGTTGTTGTCCAGTCGGTCCTTGAATGCAGTTTTCTTGGTGGCGCGGATGAGTTGGTGGTGTTTTCGGGTGGCGAGCTTGAGGGCAGTCATGTTGTCCGATGTTGGGTTCTGCTCCAGGTTCTCTCGAGGGCTCGGCAGTTCTTCTTGGAGCTCTTGAGTTCGTCGGTGAACCATGGGGCTTTCTTGCTGCCGGGTTTGCTGGGCGGGGTCCTCAGGGGGGCGAGCTCGTCTGCGCAGTCGCTGATCCACTTCGTGAGGTTGGTGGCCGCCTGGCTGGGGTTCGTTGTGCTGGTCGGAGGATTCATGCTCAGGGAGGACGCGAGCTGGTCGGCTGTGATCTTGTTCCAGTTCCTGCGTGCAGCCTGTTGCTGGTGGTGGTGGATCGTGGTCCTTGCGAAGCTGAAGTGGACGCAGCTGTGGTCCGTCCAGTGGAGTCCGGTGGCGTGGCTGAAGACGATGTCCTTGCTGGATGAGAAGACGGGGTCGAGTGTGTGTCCGGCGTAGTGGGTGGGGGTGGTCACCAGTTGCTTGAGTCCCAGGTTGGCGAGGTTGTCCAGCAGGGTGGTGGTGTTGCGGTCGTTGTTGTTCTCCAGCTGGAAGTTGAGGTCGTTGGATAGCGTAAGGGTAAAAATTACAATTCCCACTCCAAAGAGTGCAACAGTAGAGAAAGCATTGGATAGCGTAGGGGAAAAAATTACTATTCCCACTCCAGTGGGTGCAACAGTAGGGAAAGCGTTGGATAGCGTAGGGGTTAAAATTACTATTCCCACTCCAAAGGGTGCAACAGTAGGGAACGCGTTGGATAGCGTAGGGGTTAAAATTAGTATTCCCACTCCAGTGGGTGCAACAGTAGGGAAAGCGTTGGTTAGCGTAGGGGTTAAAATTACTATTCCCACTCCAGTGGGTGCAACAGTAGGGAAAGTGTTTGATAGCGTAGGGGTTAAAATTACTATTCCCACTCCAGTGGGTACAACAGTAGGGAAAGCATTGGATAGCGTAGGGGTAAAAATTACTATTCCCACTCCAAAGAGTGCAACAGTAGGGAAAGCGTTGGATAGCGTAGGGGTTAAAATTACTATTCCCACTCCAGTGGGTGCAACAGTAGGGAAAGCGTTGGATAGCGTAAGGGTAAAAGTTACAGTTCCCACTCCAAAGAGTGCAACAGTAGGGAAAGCGTTGGATAGCGTAAGGGTAAAAATTACAATTCCCACTCCAAAGAGTGCAACAGTAGAGAAAGCATTGGATAGCGTAGGGGAAAAAATTACTATTCCCACTCCAGTGGGTGCAACAGTAGGGAAAGCGTTGGATAGCGTAGGGGTTAAATTTACTATTCCCACTCCAGTGGGTACAACAGTAGGGAAAGCGTTGGATAGCGTAGGGGTAAAAATTACTATTCCCACTCCAAAGAGTGCAACAGTAGGGAAAGCGTTGGATAGCGTAGGGGTTAAAATTACTATTCCCACTCCAGTGGGTGCAACAGTAGGGAAAACGTTGGATAGCATAGGGGTTAAAATTACTATTCCCACTCCAGTGGGTGCAACAGTAGGGAAAGCGTTGGATAGCGTTGGGGTTAAAATTACTATTCCCACTCCAGTGGGTGCAACAGTAGGGAAAGTGTTGGATAGCGTAGGAGTTAAAATTACTATTCCCACTCCAAAGAGTGCAACAGTTGGGAAAGCGTTGGATATCGTAGGGGTAAAAATTACTATTCCCACTCCAGTGGATGCAACAGTAGGGAAAGCATTGGATAGCGTAGGGGTTAAAATTACTATTCCCACTCCAGAGAATACAACATTAGGGAAAGTAAATATTTCATATATTATTCAAAAATCTAAAAAATAATATCTATTAATAATAATAATAATATAATATCATCTAATATAATAATTGATATTTTAAAATGACTAATTAACAATAATTATTTCAATTAATCACCTATTAATACAAATTAATTAAACATTAACAATTAATTATTTAATGATTAAAAATTATTTTACAATTATTTCCAAATAAATAAATTTTAATTAATTGTATTATAATAATAATTTAATAAATTACTTCCCACCCTATTCCCCTATAAACCTACAACCCGCTACAGAAATTAAATTAGTAAAATTTACATAATTACCAATTAATCAATTAATACAAATTAATTAACAATTATAATTAAATTAATTAACAAATATAAATTAATTAACAATTAATTACTAATTACTATCAATAAATAAATTTACATATTTAATTAATTATAATTAAATTACTTCCCACCCTATTCCCCTATAAACCCACAACCCGCTACCGAAGTAAATTAGTAAAATTTACATAATTAACAAGTAATCAATTAATAACATTTATTTTCCAATTACAATTAAATTAATTAACACATATAAATTAATTAACAATTAATTACAAATTACTATCAATAAATAAATTTACATATTTAATTAATTATAATTAAATTACTTCTCACCCTATTCCCCTATAAACCCACAACCCGCTACAGAATTAAATGACGCAATAATTATAAAAACAAAATTCATTAAATAAAATTATTTATAACATAAATACACACTTTTCACACATATTATAACATAAAAATACACTATAAAAAATTATATATTATTTAAAAAACGATATTTTTAACTATCTATATTATATACTTCGATATTTTAACTATCTATATTTTTAACAGTCGATATTACTTCACTTACCTTAAAAACAATATTTTTGTTATCTATATTCTGTCCTGTCGATATTTTGTCCAGTCTATATTAAAAACTCGATAATATGTCCAATCGATATTTTGGACTCGATATTATGTCTGTGCACCGAAGTGGCTATCTAAGGGAGTGATCTTGTCAGGAGACAGAAATCTTCTGAGGAGGACAGGACAGGATTCTACTAAGGAGGTACTCTGTGCAAAGAGATTCTGGAGATTCTCTGTCTCTGCAGCCCAGTATATTTCTGATCTTCCTGATTTTGATCCTCCACATTTACCACTCCTGACTGAGAACCTTTTTGGCGTGAGTATTCTAAAAACAACCGTTAGGTCATTCAGAACTTGGCAATTAGAATTTGTACACCAAGTGATTGGTCAGGGTTGTTTTGATGCAACACTTGCTGTTGGTTTTTGATGCCTTGGATTGGTAAGGTCGTTTAGTAACACTTTGGGCCTGATTCCGATCCTGGATTTTTTTTTCCATACAAATAGGATTTGTATTTTTTTTCCATACAAATTGTGCAAGTCCCTTCCAAACAGTGTAGTACCATTCGTACGGGAAAAATACATACAGATCGGCCCAATCCTTACAAATCGGATCGGGAAAAGCTGTACGACACGGACTTGTAAAAAAGACCATACAAATTGTAAAAAGGCTGTCCAACCCTTCAAGTACGATTCGTACCAGTTTGTCAGCATACGATTTGTATGGAAAATGGCCTATATACGGGGAATGACTCATACCGGGCAACGAAGCGAACCCCTATACGCCTCATACCCTGGTATGACTCGTTCTGGGGGTACGACTCATACCGGGGTATGGGTCGTATAGAGGTATGAGGCGTACAGGGGTCCCCCCACATGCGAAGCATGTGTATGGTGCATACACCAAAATCGCATATGTGCGCACCGTACCCCAAAATCGCCCATGTACGCACCGTACCCCAAAATCGCATATGTACCCAGCGTACCCCAAAATCGCGTAATTATGCATCGTACCCCAAAATCGCCCGTGTTTGCACCGTACCCCAAAATCGCCCGTGTACGCACTGTACCCCAACATCGCGCATTTACACACCGTACATACGCGATTTTGGGGTACAGCGCGTACATACGCGATTTTGGGGTATGGTGCGTACACAGCCGATTTTGGGGTACGGTGCAAACATATACGATTTTGGGGTACGGTTCGTACACGGCCGATTTTGGGGTACGGTGCGTACATACGCGATTTTGGGGTACAGTTCGTACACAGGTGATTTTGGGGTACGGTGCTTGTACGGTGCGTACACGACCAGTATGTATGTATGTACGCACTGTACCCCACTTTCCATGTCATCCGTACGCACTGTGCATACGCACCGTACCCCTGTATTCATGGGGTGTATGACGCCTACATGGGGGGGTCTGTCTCGTACTGTTTTAGGGGCGTATAAGGCTTTTTTCGCACTTTTTGGCTCTTGTAAAAAAAGAGCTGTACCGCATGCCGTTTGTACGAATCGTACTTGCCGGGTTGTAAACTGCTGCCGGGAATACATGGGAACGTCGCGTACAGAGCAATCCGAATCGGAATCGCTTGTATATACGAGTTGTATGGTCTTTTTTACAATTTGTATGGAGTGTGTCTATTTGTACGGATCGTACTTCCTAGGTTGTAGGGGCCTCCTTACAAGTACGAGTTGTATGGAGAAAACGCTCCATACCACGGTTTGTACAGCATTTTTCCAGGATCGGAATCAGCCCCTTACTGTGGCTTTTGATTTGTATGATTGACCAATATTTGTATTTGTATGTATGTACTATATAAATTGCAATTTATGTAGGCAGGTAATGAGGAGAATTTTCTCTGTTTTGAATAGATTTAAACGGCAGACAGTGCAAGACTACCATAAGTGCTACTTTGTTTATAATATTTGCATATGTTGCAATACTTTTGGCATGGCTGTTTCAAGCACACATCGAAGAATGTGTTGCTTTTTGGAGGTACCATAGTGAGATGTGAATTAAATTAGCTGGCTCCCTGAGGGAATACCTAAATAGGCTTAGGTATAAAAACATTTTTCTTCCTTGGTGACTCTGTACCCCAATGGAATTAAAATATGACATTAATACAAACAAGGATCCTTTTCTGCGCACTTTTATAAATGGATATATGCAGAGCAATTTGTTTGGTGTTCTGCAAGCCAAAGCTAGTGAATTGAGTGTATTTTGGCTTCCTGAAAATGAAACAGTCTGTTGGGTTGTTTTTTTAAAGTTTTTTTGGAATACTATTGAGAAGCTCTTCTTGTAAATATGACTTACAATTAGTATTTACAAATGGTTTGGTTTAAGCAGAGTCTGTGGGCTGTCCTTTGTTTCAGTCCTAAGTGTTGATATGTGGGTTAATCGTGTGTTTAAATGTCAATGTGGTTCGTGGTTTTCCCATTAGTGATACTTCTGTGAGTAAATAGCAATTGCGCTTTTTGTGAAAGAATGGCTAGCCTTAAGCGCACTGTATCATGTGTTCTGAGTGTATGACCCCTTCTTTATATGTCTGGAGTGAGCACAATGTGTTTGTTTGTGTTTTTTCTGCTGTCACCAGTCTGTTATGCAAAATGTAATTTAATTAATATTCAATAAAAATAATAAAAATCCAGAAATGAACCATATGACACATGCTAAATAGCTACATGTTACTATTACATTTATAGAGTAAGCAAGTATGCACATATACAAACGGCCACAATGGTAAAATTAGAATTCACATTGAATAGGAATAAAATAGGCCTCAAAAACGAAATTGTGTGTTTTTGCAATAAATAAACAATTATAACATGTTACAACATTTTCCTTAGATACATTGTATTAGATATACATGGACAAACACATCATCTGAGTAAATTCGATGTTGCTGAACTAAAACACACATTTTAGAACTTGAAATGCCTGTTTTAAATAGACAGTCACTGTGCTTCCATTTCAACACTAAAAAAAGCTTTCCAACAGCTGTGTTTTAACTGCTGCTGAGCAGCAGCTGTTGTTTTGATTGTAGGCCACGGAGAGACAGGAATGTTGACTCAGCTAGGATTTTGTCAGTTTAACACAGGGTAAAATCCTGCATTTCAGACTGCTGTTTTAAAAGGTTACAAAAATCAGGTTCATTATTTTGGATTAGAGGAAAACATTTGAAGTAGGGATTTCCTTTCTTAAAGCCTTTTTACATAAGCATATTCGTGGTTCTGATGTTAAAAAATTGTCCTTTTAAAAAGTTGCGCAACATGTTTCATGTTTCAAGATAGGCTTCTGTGCTTAGGCTTATGAATAAATGCGTCTAAATATGATAGGCAAGGAATGAAGCTTGCATTTTCCTATGTGGAATTATCAAAATGATTGGTTTTATTTAAAAAAAAATAATAATTATTAAAAAATGTATTTTAAAAAAGGGCTTTTAAATTCGTTTTTTAATATTTATAAAGCTTAATACTCATAGTGCGACCTCCTAGCATTAAATTAAATTTAAGTTGTGTTGTACCGCATAATGTGGAAATTTGCATGTGAAATATCACTCT
Organism: Lissotriton vulgaris; assembly: GCF_964263255.1. Taxonomy (NCBI): domain Eukaryota; kingdom Metazoa; phylum Chordata; class Amphibia; order Caudata; family Salamandridae; genus Lissotriton; species Lissotriton vulgaris. The sequence goes on along the minus strand of NW_028252683.1, from coordinate 231,646 downwards.
GTGCAGGCATAATAAACTCATTTTTATAAGGGTATATATTAAATAGTTATGATTTCCCATTCCTGGGATGTGTAGAGAACATTTTGAGGATGACCATTATGCAAACAAATATAGGATATTCATTTTTAAGTGCCCCAAATATCAAAGTCGAAATTGGGCAAAATTCACTAATTTGAAAACAAATTCTGCATTCAGAGCAGCTTTTAAAGTGCCTTAGGCTTCACTAAATGCATACATTTAGGTATAAAACAAATAGCTGACCTCTATATTGTTAGACACGTATACTGCACACTTCTTATAATTGAAATATGTATCAAAAACCAGCAGCAGTTATTCTTATAACTCTAAACTGACAAACAAATTTGCACACAGAATAGGACAACTGGGAAGACTTCAAAGTCAGTTCTATATTTAGATGCCTAGCAGGGCTCCCAGAGCAAGGTCTGCTTTGACATTTTGACATCTGAAACTTTTTGACAGACAAGATGGTAGCGCAGGGAAAGAAGGAGGAGTTGTGCTTATTTTTTTGGGCAAAAACACGTTTTTATTCACTCATACGAATATACCACAATACAATTGTATATGTGAGCTTGGCCTTATATACAGCACTAATGCTTTTAGTCTGAGGATTACTGTACAACAGCTAAGGCAATGAAATTTAGTTTGAATTCATTCGCCCTCATGCTACATTTTTACATTTGCTAAAAGGATTGGTGTTTGGGTATTCATGTTTTTTTAGCTCTTTCAAAAGTGCTATGTACCTCTGTTGTTTATGCCCAGTTGCTACAAATAGGGGTTGATAGTGTTGACAGAAGTGCAACCTGTTTCAGGTTTCCTACTGTCAAAATGGGGGAAGGAGGCTTGCTCCTCTACAAATTAAGGGTAGGTAAAATGTTTGTTGCTCTCTCTTTTTCTCAATTCTTTTTAGCCTGTTTAAGCTGTCTGTGAAATAGCAATGAGACATGTAATTGGCTGTTCAGTATTACTGTTTTAAACATTGTTAGCATTAATAAAATGAATAAGTACATATGTTATGTTACTGTCCATCCTGTTTGATGAAATTATGACAAGATAAATAGTCTAGATTGTTGTTCCCTTATTTTGATCTTTAAAGGGGAACTAGATGTGGGTAGTTTTTGTTCTACAAGTCTTAAGGTGATAACACCATTATTGTATGTTATTCTCATGCTACATAGTTTTGCAAGGGCATTGCTAGCTTTTACTAGCTAGTCTGTGTAAATAAACTGACAGTCCTTATTAGAGCTGATGTTGCATAGTTTGGACCATGAAAAGTAGAAAGCAGGGAAGATGCGCATGTGATCCTTAGAAATTTCTTTTTGAAGGAAATGTTGTTTTATAGATAAGAAACCCTGTTAAATTAGTAGTTTTAGATTTTCCTGTTGCTCCTATACATGAGAGCATTGTCCTAAGCATACAATCTAGGTGCTTTTATTAAGAAGAAACTTTTTAGAAGTGTCTGCAGTCCTGTACAAGTAATGTAAAGTTTATGAGCAAAAGTGTAGAACATTTCCTTTTTTGAGGGTTTTCAGATTAGTACACAGGAATACACCGATGTAAGGACTTAGGGTATGTCTGTGTTGTTATTCACTTTTCCTCACAATTTAGTAAATGAACACAGACTTCCTTGGCTGCTTGGGATTGGGTGATGTATTACTCTTGTCAGATCACCAAAGAGTTTCTTTTTATACTTGCCAATAGGTCCAGGCTCTTGTTTGTTTTACTCTCATATAGATAGATGGAAGTGGTTCTATGGTGCATTGCTAATATATGGGGCATCCCAAGACTAGGAAGTATTCTGAGACTACCCTCTCTGTTGATAGACTGTTTTTGTGCCTTGTCTAAAGACCTTTTGCTCTGTCCACCAATAGATATTTGCTGCCCTACAACCATTGCCAGAGGGGCACAGACATCAGATTCAGCCTGGGAAGTCAGCGTCAGCACCAGTCCAGCTTGAAGCCAAAGTGAAGGTAACCAGCACAGGCATTGCTTGCAACTAGGACCTCAGTGAAGGCAGAAGCCCTGGGATAAAATGTATACCCCTGCCATTGTCTTGGGCAAAAGACAGGGCCACAAATCAGAAAGGAGAAATTGTGGATCAAGAATTTGATGCCCAGCTGAGAGACACAGACCGACCAGAATGGCGAGGAAGCTTTGCTTGATGTGACCCCTTTTGAAACAAGGGTTGCTTCAGAGATCCTAGCATCGGGCCTCTGAATCCTGATCCAAAGTGAATGCAAGTTTGCTCCTTTGTTTGTTGGTCAAGAGATACCTGAGCACTATGGATGCAATGTGTGGCCCCAAGGAATGAACAGTGTGCCAGCAGATCAATACAGGAGTTAGGGAAGGACTTGAGTTTAGGGTACAGGTGCTGTGTCTCTGGTACCTGTTAGATTGAAGAGAAGAAAACTGGTGCACTGCCTGAGACACTGGACAGGATCGCTAAGAGCATTTGCCCTGATGGGTGACTGCCCTATCCTGAAAGAAGAGACTTTTCCTTGAAACTGGGCTGTGATTCTTGAGTTGAGAGTTGTGCAGCTCCACCATGGAAACAACAAGAGCCTGCCTGTGAGGCTCAAACGGACACAGGGAGAAGACTCGCCTCTGGTTGGTTGTACAGCGGCTTCAATTTCCCCAAGGACTTCTTCTTTTTCTTGTTAATAATGTACCCCTTTGGAATCCCGTTTTTAAGGAGTAGAAGCCCTTTGCAGCTCTTTGTCCTAATTCCTATGGCCCTGTGTGGTCCTCCTGGTCCCAAATATAATTGATGTTCTAGCTCTCATGAAGGGAAAAATGGGAAAGTTTACTAAAAATGTTTTTATTAGATATGTCCTGTTAGCTATTCTGAAACTGAAATGGATACTCACTGAAATGCATAGGGGCCCAGAAAATGTTTACTAGATGATTCTCGGATTTTCTTTTGCTTAGAGTTGTGAAAAATGATAATTCAATTTGTGATAATGGTCATTATTCTCTCCTGCTATCTGTATGTTAATTATGACCTGATGCTTTGTTCCCTTTGTATTCCTGTTTATACATTATATATACCTGCTTAATGAAATGTTTAGAATTGAAAATGCCCACATAGCAATGAATTAGGATATTGATAAATTTATGAAAATTAATGTGCAAATATTTTCTGTGTTCCTATTTAGCTCATGCTAAAAGGACCATCTGTGAAAGATTGGAGGGATTTGTTAGCATGAGCTGAAAGCCATTTTGTATTTCTGGCAGCCATCTTGTTTGCCATGTGCTACCACGTGCTCGCCATGTGCTCTGTCCTCCCTCATTGTTGACTGCTCTTGTAATCTGCCCAGAAACAAACAAAATTTAGCATCTTTAACCTTCGCACATGCTCAGTTGAGCTTGCAGCTGTCCTTTCAGCTGTTTCTAGTCTGTAAATGGCAGGATGTGTTCACCAGAATTAGCAACTGTTCGCTCCTCCCACTTTGTTGAGCAAGCAGATCTTGAATGCCCATATTAGTCATGTTGCATGCTTACATGAGCCAGGACCTCCCCTTGATTTTATGCTGACTATGTAACCCTAATCATATATAAGGTCTATGTTTTCTGCACTCCTTAGCCTGCCTCATTCATTTGCTTAGGCTTCTGTGTGATGTAGTCTCCCTCATCTGAGGTGAATACATTCATTCTTTTTATATTACAGCTTCTGTGCCAATTTCTTCTTTGTTGGTTTAAAAGGACCAAGTATCAGTGAGACCCCTGAGAAGGTTTCTATGTTCTACAGGGAGAATGTATTTCCCCCATTGACTTTTCATGAAAGTGGCAATTACAGACAAGAGGCCACCAAAAAATCAGGAGGCGCCAGCTGAATCGGACCTTTTGGCATGCATGCCATCTCTGAACCTGTTTCACAGTGTTTCACATTTGTGTCATTGCTGCACTTGATGACCTCAACACCTTGTAAGGGGTAGGTATATAAATAAATGGAATCCAGGTCTGGGTTAGAGATTTGGTGCCTTGTTTCACCAGGACCGGCTTTAGGGTGGAGCGACCGGTGCAGCCGTACCTGGCACTGACTTTGGTGGGGCCTCCAGTGCTAAAGCCGGCCCTGAGTCTCATACTGCTGCTGAAAAGAGACAATGGTGTTTAAGAAACAAGGGAGAGACTGTCGCCTAGCAACCGACCTGGTGAACCAGTTTCGACTTAATGCCCCCTAAATTATGAATGTGACCTCGTATAATGTAACTGGTGCACATGTAAAGTGCTACAATAACCTCCCGTGGAGCTTGTGCTGTGCAGAAAATCATAGAAGGAGCAAAGGGGTTCTAGAGCCATTATACTGGTAGTGCCTACTTGTGATGAAGAAAAACAGGCAATTGCAATGCAATAGGTCTCGCATTTACAAGAGTTTCAGCCATTAGCAATGTAAATGAAAATGCCTTTTACTTATGTTTTAAAAACCAAAACACAAATAAAAGTCAATGTTATTTACAATGCCAATAGTTCAAACTCACTTAAATGAGACCTATTTGCATTGCACATGCTTTCTTAATGTGCTAGTAATTTAAAGGCCACAACAAAAATATTCTCTTTGTAAGATGAAGCACTCAAAGAGTGCATTTCAGGAGGGTACATTGGAGAAATAGCACATTTTCTATTTGCCATACTGCCACTCGCCATAAGTAGGACAGGAGTAGGGATGAGGACAGGAGTAGGGATGATAGTCTGTTGTTGCCGCCCCCGTCTACCTAATTGCAAGCCAGCCAGCCACGAGTCGAGAGAACTGAGCTGAACGCACAGGAGTGCGGAGTGCAGTACGCGGATCTTCGAGAGCATCAAGCCACAAGCCACAAGCCATGAGGAGTTACTTGCGTTACTTGCGGCGAGCGGCACGGGAGCGGTAGCGCACTCGGAGCCTACCCGGAGCCCACCCGGAGCCTTCCCGCAGCCTCCTGATTTCAGATAGCGGCACCGCAGCTGATCGGTGGTGGGCTGTTGCGCTGTTGGGCGCTGTCGGGCGCTTGGCGGGCTCGGGCGGTCTTCTGCCCCGGAGGAGCCGAGCTGAGCCCAAGCAAAAGAGAGGATCGCCAAGGCCGTAGCGGGTGGGAAAGAACAGCTAGAACCCCAAGAAGAGGGAGAGACCGGTGAGCAGAGCTCTGAGTGACAGCTACCCTATGCTGTGTTAGATGCCGGCTGGAGTCTCCCGGTGGAAATAAGTGGAAAGTGGAAAGGGGGATGCCATCAGGCCAATGAGAAGTGATAACAAAAGAGAACTTTAAACATAGCTTGGCAGGCTTGGCGGGCAAATGGCACAACAGAGGTAAGTGAGTGTTTGTATGAGAGAACAACTGCAGTACCCCATTGTCCCTCTAAATACCCATCAACTGTTAATCGGTGTTGATTAGGGGGAAATTGTATGGGGTGAAGTTAGGATTACGCCTCATACTGTAATATCAGAGCCAAAAGTGTCTAACAAAAGGGAGTAGTTCTGAATTAAAGGAAGATGGCTCCGAAGAGGAAGCAAAAATCACACAAGGAGTCTGTGGAGGGAAGCCCAGGGAGGAGTGAGATACCAGGGGGGTCTAGGACTTTGGAAGAGAGCCAGGAAAGCCAGGCTACCCCCGAGGAGAATAGTAAAGCGGCACCCAAGAAGAGAAAAAACAAAAAAGCCACCAAAAAATCCTAGCAAGCCCTAAATGTTTGTACCTCAGCATCCAATTCCAAAGGCAGTTCCTCAGCAACTAAATCTATAAAGGACTTTCTAGGGCAACATTATAAAAGGTTAGAGCAACCTGCAATATCCGTGGAAATCGAGGAGTAGCACCCGATTGGAAATGGTATGGGAGTATCTCCAGAGGAGTCAACGGCGGAATTTTTTTTAATAAATCACTCCCTCCTGAGCCAAAACGAACAAATAGCAGCTCCGCGACTCATCTCCAAAACTATTCTCAATGCATGTATCGGAACTGGAGAATGCAGGGTTATTGGGAAGTCAAAGCCAAGGACCAAGCTTTGCCTGGGGTGACTCACCTAACCGATTAACACGACATCTAAATGGGCTAGCAATCCTAACCCAGCAGGAAACATCAAGGATTGGAAGTCTAGCTGCTCCTGAGAGAAACAGCCTCCAGGACTTGGACTTGGACACTTCCGCATCACCCTCCTCCTCAATGATGGACCTACTACTGATGCTGCAGAAAACCCTTCAGGGTATTCTAGAAGTAACAATGTTGAATAATGGGGTCTTGAAATCGCAAAAGTTGTATTTAAAAAAGATTGAAGAGGAGCTGGTAGGAATTAAAGGGCAAATGCCACATATGCTAAGACCGGTTGTTGCCCCCCAGCCCACGGAACAAAATGTAGGTGGAGAGTCAATAGAATCCCCAGACAACGTATATATATCTAAATGCCCAATGTTGATAAAAAGAAGAGGGGAATACGCAAGGGGCCATGTGAAAAGAATGACAAGTAGGAAGAGGGTAACTAAAACAGAAACAAAGGGAAAAAGGAAGAAAAGGGAGGTAGAGGAAGAGTTAAGTTTAAATTCCTCTGTTCTGACTTTGGTACCCACTAAGACTCCTATAGCTGAGAATAAAAGTAATGCCCAATTGTACAAGTAAAGAGTCAGAGCAGTAAGAGCCTAATAAAGGAGTTACAAAAATCTAAAACCGAAAACCAGATAGCAAACCCATCCCTAGGGGGACAAACCAGTAATTCTCAGAGGTATTATAACCCAGGAGAAGTACCACATCTTCAAGGCAAAGCAGAAGTAGAAAGTAAAATGGGGTTTACCGGACGGGTAAACGGCAGACAGCGAAATCAAGAAGCCCCCAAGAAAGGGTTTGAGGTTGGTACTAACAAATGGTTGTACCTTGAACCGGAGCAATCCAGACAAAGGGGGAAGAAGTTAAGGAAAATTAATCCATTAAACAGGGCACAAATTCTGCTCTCTTTCTCTAAATGGCCAAGTCTGAGGGGGATGGGCTCAAAAGATCTGAGACAGGTGGGCTTTACAGAAAATACAAGTGGCAAGGAAATAACAGGAGTACTATTTTACTCTGACTTGATAAAAATGGCCATTGGGAAAGTGGCAAGTGACATACTTCAAAAAGGAATAAGGTTAATCCCAGAGAGTGAACTAAAGGGAAATGCCCAATCAGGAAGTAGCTTCCTAAAAAGCCATGCAGGCCTTGGTAGGAGACAGGTGAGGATACTGAGGGATAATGAAGAAGAGGGTAGTATCCTGAACATAGTGGTAAACAACTCAGTAAATGATCACTCCTGGGTTAACTGGAGTCAAATAAGTATCCTTGTAGGTCTCTCCAAGAAGTATATGGAGGAAATGGATGAATATGATCGTTTAAGTGAGGTGGAATAGGAAAAGGGGGTGCCGCATAGCCTAAGTCTCTTATCATGGAATATAAATGGCGTAGGAAATGAAATAAAACAAGAGCACATAAAGAAAATAGTAAATAATGCAGAAATTGCCTGTTTGCAAGAGACTTGGTTATGCGACGAAACCCCTATTTTTGAAGGTCACCTACAACTAAACCGACCGGCCAAGAAAAAAAGGTTTGGACGCCCGGCTGGGGGGATCATGACCCTCTTATCAACAAAAGTAATAAGAAATGCAATTTTGTTAAAAGTGAAATGTAAATGTTTATTGGCATGTAGATTAGCTCTCCTGAACCAGGACAAGGAATATGAAAATGTAATTGTTATAAATGTATATATGCATTGGGAGAATGTTGCAGAGTATGGAATTGAGATGGGGAATTTTAAAGAGGATATAGACTCTTTATGTGAAACGCTTGATTCAGACGTGTTTTTCATTTTGGGGATTTTAACCATAAGCTGATTTCAAAAAAGGTCGACCTCTGGCACAGGGAATTACTAGACGCTTACAGAATAAATCAAGCCAGGTTTCCAGCTTGTGAATCCTCGAGACAGGACATAGATTTGGTAAATTATCTAGGGACAAAGGGTCTCTTCTGCCTGAACGGCAGATTTAAAACAGATTGCCCTGCAAAGAAGACATTTAAAAGAGGCTCACAAAACTGCCCAATTGATTATGTATTTATAACTGCTTGGAATTTCCCACTAGTATGGGGATTTAAGATACCACAAAGTGAAGGCAGCGATCACAATCAGTTGCAACTGAATGTATACGGGAGAAGGAGGGAACAGAGAAAGTGATCCCACAACAAGTTGACTACCCCAAGTGAGCGGCAACAAGACTGACAGAAGAGTATCTGGAAAAACTAAAGACCTTTCAGCATAAGGTTGAACTGGGGGATTTAGGGAGTAAAAATCTGGTATGGTATGAGGGGACAATAGACCAAGTAGTACAATGTTTCCGGATAGAATTAAAAAAAGATCAAAGAAAATGTGCAACTCTCCAGGTTAGCCGACCAAAATGATTTTCTGTTGACTGCCATAAAAAAATTTAAAAAGGGAGATAAGGACAGTAACAAGAAGTTTAGGGAAAAAGTCCAACCGAGCAAGGCAAAGCTATCATAATAAGTTGAAAAGCGAGTATAAAAAGATTTTTACTGATGCAAAAAGGTCGTGTAAAGGAAAATGCTGGCCAAATCTGCTAGTATCGATTGAAGCGAAAAATCTAAAACAATTTTAGAAGCTGGTAAAAGCAGCATCCGTTCCCTCTGCAAGAGTAATGAAGTGTGTCGTTAGCGAGTCTGCTTGGGAGAAGTATTTGAAGGAACTGTATGGACCTCGAGATGATCCCGTAGTTGCAGAGCCCCAGCATTGGCAAGTACTAACGGAAGAATTTAACTCAGATTTCACCGAACAGAATGTAGAAAGTAAAATAATGAAACTGAAATTAACCTGAACAGCAGGGCCAGACAATCTCCCAGTTATAATACTGAAGTGACAGATAAAGTGGTGGGCGAGATTCTTTTCCCAACTGTTCCAACTAATATTAGCAGAAGGTAGAATGCCAAAAATTGGAAGGGTGCTGCAATCAGGCCAATCCATAAAAAAAGGTAGCATGGATGCGCCAGAAAATTATAGGCTGATCAATCTGCTAGATAGTGGAGATAAGGTATTTTCAAAAATAGTCCTGAATAGGCTAAATGATTGGGTCGAAGAGTTCTCAATCGTACCTATTGAACAGGGGGATTTCAGAGAAGGACACTCCACAATAGATCACTGTTTTGCCTTATGGGCAATAGCACGAAAGTCGACGGAACAAAATGGTAAGCTTTGCTGCTGTTTCTTTGTCTTTCAGGCAGCGTTTGATTCAGTAGATCGGAACTGTCTTTGGGAAACTCTCATAAATAAAAACATACCGAAAGAGCTGCTGGCTATAATAAAAGAACTACATCGAGGTAACGGCACGAGTGATTAAGGATACAGAGGGATCGTTGACCCCAAAAATACCTATTGAAAATGGCCTGAGACAGGGCTGCGTCTTGGCCCCCCAGCTATTCTATAATTTTGTATCTGATTTACTTGCCTGTTTAGAAGTTGAAGGAAGCGCAAGTCCAAGAATGTATGGTAAAAAAGTGCCCTGCTTACTATACGCGGCTGACCTGGTAATATTAGACCAGACTGAACTGGGCCTCCAAAGAAAGCTGACATTTTTTAGTCAATATTTGGCAAGGAAATTTTTAACAGTAAATTTGGAAAAGACGAAAATGTTATGCTTCGGAAACAATGTAATTAAGTTTAATTGTTTTTAGGTGACCTGAAATTTGAATCTGTTAATAAATATCGCTACCTAGGGATGTGGTTTGATAAGCCCCTAAAGTGGCACACACATCTTGAAGCTCAGAAAGCGAAAGCCTTTACATCGATCTCTGGTCTGAAAATTTTTAACCGCGACTACGGGGACATGTCTCACCGACCACTGTTAAAGGCATTCAGTTCAATGTATTCCCCCATAAGTACTCCATGGTGCAGAAGTCCTTTATTTGAGCGGTAAAGGTGTCTGGGACCTGGAGGAAGGAAAATACCTGAAAACTCTGTTGTCCATGCCACATTCATCAATGATTCAAGCAATAAGATCTGAGCTAGGAATAACAGCCTGGGGGTGTTTAATCCCAAATAGCCGTGATCAGATTTTGCAAACATCTGGATAATGAGAAAGGCCGGAAAGTATCACAATGGTGCAGAAAGAGCTGCAATCTAGTAACCTAAAGTGGGCAAAAGCGAGTAGGAAGAAAATTGTGCAGACCTGTGGGTGTATAAAGGTTGATATCTGCCAAGAATCCTTATGAGTAGAATGCACTAAAAGTGATTTGAAGTTTCATGGGCAAGAAGTGTCTAGAAGAACTGACGTGGAAATACCTGATTAAGAAAAAATCTGTACAGTTCATAATGGATTTTTGGTCTAATGAAAACTGGTTTCCTTACCTGGATATTTTACCGAATCATTGGTATAGACAGGAGATATTAAGAATGCGAATTGGTATTAACCCGTGATTGGTAAACAAAGAATTAAAATTAAAAATGTTGGACCACAAAGGGTGTTGTAAGTGCAGGCTGGGTACAAAAGGTGACTTAGTGCACATCCTGTTAGACTGTACAATAATTCTAGGGCAACGTAAACTATGTCTTCGTCCAATATTCTTAAAATAAGATATAAGGACGCGGGCCCAGGCGGTCAACTTACTTATAGAAATGCCTACTATCGAAATTGCAATCACTCTAGGGAACTATTTAAAGGTAATACAAGGATTCCTAAAAACATATCAGTAATAACTTTTAGAAATCCTATAAATAAATGAATTATATAGCTTTTATGAGAGAAAATGTTCATTTTAAGTAAATATAATTTTTTAAAGGGCAGGGTCGCCCAAAGAAGTGTTGTTTTTATTTTTATCTGATTTTTAATTCATGTATCTATCTTTGTGAATTTTGTATAAATGGTGCTGTAGAATGTTTTAAACCGCAACTATGTTTTCCATTGTTTAAAGACCATTGTCTAAATAAACATAACTATGACTGACTGACACTCGCCATAACATATTACCTGCTGTTAATGCAGAGGTGGTCCCCTAAGGGGGCTCAAGAGCTGGCGCCATGACCCGGCGTTGAGCCCCCATGCAGGAGGGGGCAGGGGACCAGTTTGGCGCGAAAGCGGGGCATGGAAGACAAAGGTCGGAGGAAGCCCCCAAATCAACCCCCCGGTCAATGAAGTCCCAGCGGGATTCAAAACCCCCAATGGCAGGGGGGGCCTGAAACAGAATGGCGAGCAGGGGGGCATATAAGCGCTGCTCCCCCAGGCATGCTCCTATCTTCAAGGAGCGGGGGAGCAGCACGGCGTAAGCTGAGGATTTTGTAGGTGAGGCCAAGGACAGCGGAAGCCTACCTGTACGCCGTACAGTCCAAACTGAGCATCGACTGGCGGGAGCCACCCCACAGTGTCCAGTAAGGGTAGCGCAGGTGGAAGCCGCAGAGAATGTGACCGGTGAGAGCAGCAGCAACACAACCGGAGCCCACCCGTTGTGTACGGGACCACGTGGGAGCAACAGCCGAGGAAGCAACCAACGGGAGACTACCCGCAGCGCTTCTGACCAACAGCGGGAGCGGCGGAGGAAGCGACTGTCAGGAGCCCATCCCACAGCGCCTCTGAGACACCAGCGACACCACTGGAGCCCACCCGGGGTGTGCGGGACCATGCGGCGGGGAGCTGCGGAGGAAGCGACCATCGGAAGCCTACCCCGCGGTGCCCCTGAGGCCAACAACACCACCGGGCCCTCTGTGCTACTGCCCCCACTCACCTGCTAGCGGCCGCTCAGGGCGAGGGAGCGGTAGGAGATCACCGGAGGTGAGCGGGTGTGGGCACGAAGACTGCGAGGGAGCGGGGACGCGGGGGGGTTTGCAGTGAAGCGTCCAGCGACCCGCGCATGCGCTCCAGGCCACCTGGGGAGTGCAAGACAAGCAGCACACCGACACCAGGTGCCCTCTAAGGGAGAGGAGGGCAAAGTACTTGGGGGTTTGAACAGCCAAAAAAACACAGGCAGCAGCAAGTGTAACCAGGAGCTTGATTTGGTCCAGGACACAGCAGCAGCACCCCGCCTGTAAAAAATAAAGGAGGGAGGTTTGGTGCAAGGGCATTGGCAGCAGCACCCCACCCAGACCACACAGATTGGTGCATAACAACAGCGGCAGCACCCCGCTCACAAGGAATGGCGAGAAAGGGGAGCACGCAGCATGGCAGGATGACCTGAATGACCTGCTGAGGAGAATACGGGCAGTATCGGAGGTACATGGAAGAGACTGGCTGCAGCCACATCTAGGGAGAGATCCAGGGGAAGGAACAAGCGGGCAATAGCTCGACGCCAGGAGGGCGCCAGAAATTCACAGATGCTGCAAGGACCACGAAGGCTCCACAAAAGCAGGCCCAGCCACCTGCAGCCAGCACAGCGGCGGCGGGACTGGACCGAGGGAACAGTGACACCTCAACTAACGGTGAGCATATTAGCGAGATCATTCAGGAATGTTGGAGGACTATGGCACCACTTTTCTTGAAAGGGTTGGGGGTGCAGGGCGCGGGGCCACCAAGGGCGCAAGCGAGCTCATGGCAGGGATCCTTGCAGATAGAGGGAGCCACAAACCCACAGGGAGGGGAGGCCACAGGGCTACCTTGGCACCTGCTCGACCCCGGCATGGCACGCCAGTGCCGGATAGGGGAACAGGCCACGGCAAGCGCAGCGGGCAAGGTAGGGTCACTCACAGTGGCATGGGGCGACACCCACCCCACAATTACACTCCCCTGGCAAAAGAGATACCGAGGCATACACACAGCTCTCTCCAGGTCCGGCGTTCATGACCACAAGGGCCATGGGGCTAGCAAGCCTCATACCTTAAGCAGTAAAGGCGAGAATCCAGAGGATTTAGTTCATAGATATCTTGGGCTAGACCTGACAACATGCGACAAAAAAGAGGAAGCTAGGAGGGAAAGGAGGAGGGAGCGCAAGGAAAGGACCTTTGACAATCGGTTAGACGCATTTCGGCTGCGCTGCGACCTATGGCTTTACGAGGCGAATATACACAGCGCGCAGCGACAGTTCCAAGGCGACACATGGCTAGAATACAATAAAGCTTGAGTGGAACGAGGAAGACGTATCCGGGTTCATCCACAAGATGATGGTGGCAAAGGAAGTCAGGGGGTTAGGAGCAAGCATTCCTTTCGAGGGTCCTTTCAGAAGGGGAAAGAGAGGCCTTTTCAAAGGTACAAACAATTCAGCGCGGGGAAGGGAGCACACTCCTGCGGGCCACCAGCAATATGCTAGAAATTCGAGGTCAACAAATGTACATACGGGGCAGCATGTAAATTCCAACACATATGTTCAACATGTGGGGGGGCCGGATGTAGGCGCAAAGAGGACCCAAACGTGATAAAAGAGAGAAAAAGAAGCAATGAGGCAGGTGGAGGGGTCAGTGGGGTAATGGAGACACAGGGAGGTACCCCGCTAGCATGGTCCCCCATTAACACCCAAAGACTGCGCACGCTAGCTAACAGATACCATAATAAGACATACGCGGAGATACTTGTACACAGATTTGAGAAAGATTTTTCTATCCCCTTCAAAGGCCCCCTCCTGCCCAGCTGTGAGAGATATCTGAAATCAGCAATGCAGCAACCAGAGGAAGTAACCAAAAAGATTTAGAAGGAGAAGCAATTAGGCAGGATCGACAGCCCCCTCCCCACCATAAAGGGCGGGGATATGGTCATTTCACCATTGGGGGTGGTACCAAAAAAGGAACAGGGACAATTCCAGTTGATACAGCACTTATCATTCCCAGACAACATGTCAGTTAATGATGGAATCAATTCTGAGGTGTGCTCGGTGAGCTACTACACAATTGATGATGCCATAGACTTGATAAGGACAATGGGCAGCGGGACTCTCATGGCTAAGGGAGATATCGAGTCGGCTTTCCGCCTTTTCCCGGTACACCCCGACAGCTTTCACCTGTTAGGCTTCCAGTGGGAAGGGCAGTTCTACTATGACAAAGCAATGCCAATGGGGTGTTCAGTATCATGCGCATACTTCGAGATATTCAGCACGTTCATTGAATGGGCGCTACACGATAGCCACCCCGCAGGTGGGAAACTCCATTACCTAGACGATTTCCTGTTCACGGGCCCAGCTGCATCCTCGGAGTGCAAGGACGTTCAAGAAGCTAGCGGGCGAGCTAGGGATCCACCTGTCAAAAGACAAAACGGAGGGACCAACCACAAAAATCACATTCCTGGGAGTTGGACTCGGTCACCGGGACATCTAGGCTATCCCCAGAGAAAGTAGAGGACTTTAGACAGGACATCAGGATCCTATGTGGGCGCGAGAAAGCCACACTGAGGGGACCTCCAACAGCTCATAGGAAAACTGAACTTCAAAACCAGGGTCATCCCAGCAGGCAAGGTGTTTGCTAGACGATTGACACAGCTGAAACGCGGCCACACCCACAAACACCACCACGTCAGGCTCAGGCTGAAGTAAAAAGGGACCTGTTGATGTGGGATGCCTTCCTAACAGACTTTAATGGGTTACTGATATGGAGGGAAGGGTGAATTACTAGTAAAAATATCGAGTTATACACAGACGCGTCAGGGAGCACAGGGTTTGGTGCAATCTTGAAGGACAAGTGAAGCGCAGGACAGTGGCCCAGCAGATGGCACAGGCAGGACATAACGGGCAATATAACATTTTTGGAGCTATTCCCGATCATAGTTGCACTGATAATATGGAAAAAGGAATTCTGAGACATGAAGTTGACACTATGGTCTGACAACAAGGGTATAGTGCAGGCCATTAACAAAGGGTCATCCAGGTGTCCTGACACACTGCAACTAATGCAACGTCTGGTTACATTACAGCTGGAGGGCAACATAGAGCTACGAGCAAGGCACGTACCAGGGTGGAGAATGAAAGAGCAGACGCCCTAGCCAGAGCCAAGATGAGCAAAGTCAGGGAGCTGGTGCCCTTGGCGGAGCCAAGCATGACCCCCTTCCCAGAACAGCTATGGGAACTGGCAGGGTAGACCTTTCAGAACTGATCACACATGCACTCGCCCCGGTGGCAGCAAAACGTTTCAGTAAATACGTGGCAACAGTGATGAGGGTGGGGGGTATTCAATCACTGGGCAACGAGGAAGACACACGCAGGGCGGCAGAACAGTTCATTGTCTGGGCCTATGAGGGCAAGAGAACTAGGTCTTGGGCGCAGGCCCATCTGGCTGCTGTGGCACACCACGCGAAGTTAGAAACAGGAGAAAACCCAATTGCATCCCACCACATCAGAACGGCGATGAAGGGCTGGAAAAGGAAGGAAGGAAAGAAGGTGGACACAAGGCGCCCAATAGTCTTTGAGAAACTGTGGGAACTGCTAGGAGCATTGGAGGACCTAGCAGTAGACAGCTACGAGCTATTGCTCTTTAGGGCGGCATTCACTAAGGCCTTCTTCGGGGCATTCCGCTTGAGCAAGGTAGTAGCCCCCACCAGGGAGGGCCAGGCGGAACACTGCCTACAGGCAAGTG
Source organism: Lissotriton vulgaris (assembly GCF_964263255.1). Taxonomy (NCBI): domain Eukaryota; kingdom Metazoa; phylum Chordata; class Amphibia; order Caudata; family Salamandridae; genus Lissotriton; species Lissotriton vulgaris. Next base: position 216,154 of record NW_028252683.1, on the reverse strand, counting down.
ACATAACACCCAGTGCAAGAGGAGTGGAGATGTTGTTACGTTGGTCAAAAACAGACCAAGCCGGCAAGGGAACCACAGTCAGGTTAGAATGCATCCAAGTCCAGAGACACTGCGCAGTTCTGCTGCCTGTTCGCCTTCATGGCTGTACGGCCCACTGGGGAGGGCCCCTTTTTCAAACACAGAGATGGAATGCAGCTGAGCATGTTTCAGTTCATAGCAGTCATGCGCCTCGCACTCAGCAGGGTGGGCCTGCCCCGAGGGCCTTCTGATCTCATTCATTCTGAATAGGGGCAGCCACAACAGCGGCACAACAAGTGATGAGCTAGGGAAGAATATAGGCGGTAGGGAGGTGGCGCTCACGGGCATACAAAACATACGTGAGGCCCCAGCTGCTATAACCTGAGGGCACACAGGGCGAACAAAGGAATGACTGGACATTTTTTGCCGTTGCTTCTACAGGTAGAAGACCTCACCTGGTATGGGTGGTGGGGCACTCATTTGTCAGACGGATGGAGGACTGCTGGAAACACAGGGGCCGTACGAGACCAGGGCACTCATGCATCCAGTGGTTCGGCCGGTCAGGCATGCTATGGGAACAGTTATCGGCGACCTTCGAGGGCCTACGGGAGGAAGCAGGGCAGCACCCAGACGTACTGATCATACACCTTGGGGGGAATGACTTAGCCATTATCGGGGGGCGAACACTCCTCCTCGGGATTCAAAAAGACCTCATAGAGACATCCAGGGCATTTGGTAGCACAGGAATAATCTGGTCCGAGCTGATCAGCAGAAGGGATTGGCATGGGGCGGAATCTTACAAAGGGGTCGGGAGCTCGAGAAAAAAGTTGAACCTCACAGTGAGCAAGTTCTGCAAGGCAAACGGCCTGGGATCAATCAGGCATGGGCTGATACACACAGGCCGCCTGGAATACTATGCTAAGGATGGGGTGCACCTCTCCGAGGAGGGCATGGGAGTGTTCTGGAGCAACCTGTGGGGTGCAATGGTGTTGGCAGGTTGTCAATAAATAGCCATGACGGGGTGGGGGAAGCCGCAGGAAGACGGCAGCCTCCCTGACCGCGTGGCGAAGGACTACGCTGAGATCGGTTGGTACTGAGGCACACCAGAGGGTGGTGCACCAGAATAGGTCCACTCACCTTCAGATGCCTCACTGCTGGGTGAGGTGGTCGAAGGACAGCGACTCTGGGATTCCTCAAGGCTGGGTAACCTGGCCTACCAAAGGAAGGGGTAGCAAACAGAGACGGCGCTCGCTGCCCAGCCGCCACCGGATAGCAGGGCACAACAAAGTCGGACAAGGTAGGGAGGCGGCCTAACTCTTGGACAGAAGCTACCCCCTTCCCGTGCAAATGAGGTGCAAGAAATTTCCAACCTACAAAAGAACCGGCCCAGAAGACAAAGTAAACTACTGTACGGCCCGTAAATTGTACCAAAAATCCATCCTTAAACAGAAAACTGATTATTTCTCCTAGAAAATTCTAAACTCGCAGAATAAAACAAAAGATCTGTTTAATATTGTCAACGATCTTAGTAACAGTGACAGAACTACCCTTCTCAAGAGCTTTGTAACTCTTTGAATGCTTTTTTTCTAAACAAAATCATCATTATAAAGCAGAGTATTCTAAATTCACTGCCTCCTCCTCCGGATGATGTTTATTATAATTCTTCTATTTTAGAAACCTTCCCTCCCATTGATGCTAAAACTCTGTCTGACCTCCTTACACGTGTTAAATCTGGATCGCCTGATGACACTTGTCCCCCACATATTTTTAGGGAGGTGGGGTTGGCAATCCCACAGGGCGTCCTCTCGTTGCTAAACGGATCACTGTCACAGGGCAAAGTGCCTAGCCGCCTTAAGAAAGCTTTGATAATCCCACTGATTAAAAAAGCAGGAGCAGACCCACATGACCCGATAAATTACAGGCCAATATCTTTACTACCATACGCATCAAAAATCTTGGAAGCCCACATCTCTACTTGCGTGTCCAAATTCATAGAAAATTCTGAATACCTTGAATCTAATCAGGCCAGCTTCCGTCCCTGTCACTCGACAGAAGCCGTGATTCTTGCTGTCCAAAACACTCTAAGACGCAATGCAGACAGAGGCATCCACCAGGCCCTTGTGCTTTTAGATCTGTCGGCAGCGTTCGACACGGTTGATTATACCATTCTTATCAACCGTGTCGAACAAGCCGGCCTCGCGGGTCCTGCCTTAAGTTGGATTACCTCTTTCATCACAGGACGCACGCAATCAGTAACACTTGGTGCTTTCACAGCTCCTCTAACTCCCACTACATGCGGGGTGCCGCAAGGTTCATCACTGTCACCTTTATTATTTAATCTGTATCTCCGCCCACTACTTTACTCCCTAAAGAACGCCAAAGTCACCATTTACAACTATGCGGATGATCTCCAACTTGTTTTTCCCCTTAACACTCCAGACTCTGTGGTGGAATTTCAGAACACCATGATTCACATACAGAGGTGGATGAGACTTAATCATCTAAAGCTTAACCCAGGCAAGACAGAGCTCATCTTGCCTGGGAAAAGCAAACTAAGCTGGAGTCCATGCTTCTGGCCATCTAGCATGGGGGCTCCACCTATGAGATCTTCCTCAGTTAAAAGTCTGGGAGTCACACTTAATGCGGATCTTTCCTTGAAAGGACAAGTTTGCACAGTAGTCTCTGCCAGCTTCTTTCAACTTAAGAAAATAAAAAAATAGCCCAGTTTCTCACACAAGCCGCACTTATTCAGGTTGTCATAGCCCTTGTCTTGTCCCGACTGGACTTCTCAAATAGTCTCTACTTGGGAATCCCAGCGGGCCTGCAAAAAAGACTCCAACTTGTCCAGAATCAAGCTGCTAGGCTTATTCTTAAACAGGCAAAATGGCAGTCTATTAGACCTGGCTTGAAACAACTTCATTGGCTGCCTATTGCACAGCGAACTGCGTTCAAAACTGGATGTATCATTTTCAAAACTTTGCAGGACACAGGTCCGAAATTTATAAAAAACCTTGTTTCCAGATATACCCCTCACTAAATCTTCGTTCTGCTTATAAAGCTTTATTGGTTGTTCCTCCTTTTAAGAAAAAACGCCTTGGCGGCTGCTGCTTCGACCATCTTGCAGCCACTTTTTGGAACTTGCTACCATTTTCTTTAAAAACGAGCCCAGATCTCCTCACTTTTAGATATTCTATAAAAACTTGCCTTTTTAATCAGGCTTACTGTTGAGTTTTACAACGTGTTATGTTTGCTGAGCTTTGCAATGTGTTTTGTTCTCTGCGATAGCGCCATGAAGCCCTCGGGCGTACGAGCGCTTAATAAACAAATTTTAACATAACATAACACATAACAGAAGGGGCAAGAGACAATACCAAGGAAGTGTATAATGACATAACATGCAAAATGCAAAGTATATACATGTTTCCTTGTATCCCTAATAAACTGCAGCCAACAACTGACCACCACAAGATGAAAATGTGTAGTTGGCTTTCTTGGCAGGAGAGGGAGTACCGGAAAGGAAACATGATATCATGTGCATGCAAGAGTGGGGCAGAGTATGGGGGTTATTGCCGAGGCGGCCCCCAAAGGGGGCTAAGGAGCAGGCGCCATAACCTGGCGTCGAGACCCCATGCAGGAGGGGGCGGGGGACCAGTTTGGCGTGAAAGCAGGGCATGGAGGACAAAGGACAGAGGAAGCCCCCGGCCCCCCCGGCCAATGAAGGCCCAGGCGGGATTCAAACCCCTCAATGGCAGGGGGGCCTGAAACAGGATGGCGAGCAGGGGGGCATATAGGCGCTGCTCCCCCAGGCATTTTCCTAACTTCAAGGAGCGGGGGAGCAGCACGGCGTAAGCTGATGATTTTGTCCCACCCACCCACACCAAAGGAACAGCAATGTCGCTGGGCTGGGAAAGGGAAAAGGCGTGGCGAACAAAGGACTACGTTGAGATTGGTTGGTACGGAGGCACACCGGAGGACGGCTGGGGGAAGTGGTCTAAGGACAGTGACTCTGGGATGCCTCATGGCTGGGTAACCTGGCCTACCAAAGGAAGGGGTAGCAAATAGAGACCGCACTCGCAGCCCAGCCCCGCCGGATGGCAGGGCACAACAAAGTCAGACAAGGTAGCGAGGCGGCCTAACTCTGGTATAGAAGCTACCCCCTTCCCGTGCAAATGAGGCGCAAGAAATTTCCAACCTACAAAAGAACCAGCCCAGAAAGGGCAAGATACAATACCAAGGAAGTGTATAATGAAATAACATGCAAAATGCAAAGTATATACATGTTTCCTTGTATCCCTAATAAACTGCGACCAACAAATGACCACCACGAGATGAAAATGTGTAGTTGGCTTTCTTGGCAGGAGATGGAGTACCGGAAAGTGCAGAGTGCGGGGGTTATAAAGCGCACACTCATAGGGGTATCCTGATGGTGAAAAACAGATGTTTATTGCTACCCAAGCCAATTGCACTTGTTTTCCTCTCTGTCTTCCATATGCCCTGGTTCCTTCCTACATGTAAACTCTTACCCCTTGCACTGTTGCTTCCTATTGGAAGTACGCCACCTACATCGCTGTGATAAACTGCTCTCTTGCTGTATTGTGTAGTCCCGGGTAACAACTGAGTCTCAAAACAAATCCAGGCAACATAGGAATATTTGAGGAGCACTGCTGGAACACTGACTATTCTGGAGACTGCTGTTCTTCAAATATGCCCCAGAAACATAAAGCAGCCGAGGTGTATGTGAAGAACGCCCCTCATCGGTTGCCTCACTGGACTGATAGAGAGAGGTCTGAAACATATAAGAAGTATTCACTGTCTCAATTGGGTGCACACTGCTATTTTAGGCAAAAGATGATCATGATATCTGCTGTATCCAACCCTGGTTGTAGTGTCTTACGTGTATCCATTCCGAATGCCCGTAAAGCCTGTGGTTAGCCCAGTAAATACTTCGGTAAGGTCAACAGCAGTAGCACTGGTACTTCTCCACTTAACATTTTACCCAATATGATTCAGTCACTTGTAGTAACAAGGGTTCCCTCAGGTATATTTTTGATGTGTTCTATGGACGTTCACACCACTCATTAACTGTCAGAAGTAACTGCTGGTAATAATTATGAGGTGTCACCACAAATACAGTCACTGTTTGAGTGCAGCAAAATGGAAACATCTGATAAACACATGTACGTAAATGTTATGCTGTCAACTAATATGAAAGGTGTTCAATACTCTCCATCTTAAAGCAAACTGGTACTCCACAACAGGGATCTCAAATGTACCCTCTAACAGTTAAACTATGCCCAGCATTGCATACTCCTGTCTGAAGGTGCTCAAAATACATCTTAAAACAAAACACGTGCAATACATATTTGACAGTTTTGATCTCATTGTAGAGCATTCAAACAAATTCCCTAATCCTAGTATCATCAGAAATCACTCTCTGATTCTCAATATACCACAGTCATGACTAAATATATATGTGATGCCTAAACACACAGGCCTGCTTTTAACTTAGATTTTCATATTGTAATCTGTGTTACACCTACGTAAGCATGTCGAAAGTGACTTACACTGCTAGCAAAGCCCTCCAGTCATGTTCTGTTTCTTGAAATGCTATCCCTCCCAGCCTCCTTTGGTCAATTTATTCCTGTGTGTTTTTATTCCTGTACTAGCAGATATAGTACAGATCAAGACAAAAGCCTAGGTAGTCAGGTTTGGATGACGCTCATCCATCGGGGCAGTGATGTAGCAAGTGTGCCATTGGCCCCTTGCAAGAGAGAAGATGGGCCACCTCTGCTTAGTTTGATAGCATAATACAGTCGAAATTGGGCCCAGCGGACCAATTAAAATGCTGGGCCCTGGTGCCACTTCACCAGCTACACTATTGACAGTGTGTGTGTGTGTGTGTGTTTATGTGTGTGTGCTTATGTCCTAAATATAAATAATGAAGGATGATCAAGATTGGTTTTCTTATTACCTCACCTTCTTCTGCCTCACCTCTGAAAATCAGCATTTCCTTTCAATTTGTCTGAGTTTTGATAGGACGGAGCAAGCCTAGTTCTAGCTCCTGAATTTGGCATCTCACTACATTAAACTACAATCTGGTGGAAAATGGGTAGAAGTATGTGGCATATATTTTCCAACGTCTTCGCAAGCCATTTTAACAAGTTGAGCCAATACCCCTACAACCTCAAACTAGTGGCCACTGAGGCAGCTGTAAGTCAGGCCTTAAGTTATGGCTGTTTCAGCCAGGGAGAGCAGAATAGAGAGTGCTAAGTCCTTACCCTTGAACTGTACAGAGTTCCACCTTCAAGCAATGCCTTTCCACAAACTCAAAGATTTAGAGATGTAAGGGTAAGCACTTGGCTTGCCCATACCATTTCCTCCATCTTGCATCAGGTTGGGCTCTGAGCTAAATAAGGTGACTGAGGAGATTGGGGAAACGGAAAAGGCAAAACCCCTATTCAGTGATCCCCAACCTTATTGTCAAGAGTTACCTGCTCCCCCACTGTCTTATCATTTCAAGTTCTTAAGTTTTAATTTACTATTCCTCAATCCCTACATGTTCGCTACCACCTTGACTGTGATGATCTCTTGCTTAGTCCTGAAATCCCTCCTGGCCGTCCTGTGATCCCCATCTTTACTTCTACACCCTTCTCCTTTTCTCTTTTTTTGTTGAAGTTTCTATTAAGGTTGCAACACACTTCGAACAGAGGTGTGTGAACCTCACAAATATCTCTTATGTCACCTTTTTGGCTTTTTTTAAAACCTTTTCCAACTTTGGAATTTCATGAAAGTTATTCATTAATAAACAGGTGAAACCTCCTGCAAAAGGAAGGCTGTGCAGGGCAAGCACTCACAAAACATAAGGGAATATTAGCAAGAACCTCGTTAAAATTATCGCCGTTTTAGCGGCAGGAAACTGTCGCTAAAACGGCGATAATGAGCTTGCTAATATGTGTTATAAAATTCCAATGGAAGCCCAGGTTAGATGTCTTGCACATCTAACCTGGGCTTCTATTGGAATTTCTGTCTACTTTTCTATGTATCAATGTCTTTATATTGTGAATTTTACCTCTTGTTAAAGCAATTATTTACCCTCTTTTTCATTCTTTTCTCCTCCACCCCGATTCTTTCCCCACATCAATAATGACTAGCAGGCACTTTCTGGCCTTTCCTTATAGCCTTAAAGTTAAAAAATCCATATACCCTTTGGAGAAACCCTATGTAATCTGGAATCCACAATTTATGCAACCGCATTCATACTGCACACAGATATTACTCTACTCAGGATGTTTAAGGCACTTAGGTACAAATTTAATAAAATTTAACAATCACAAATAAAGATACAAAAAATACACAATATTCAGTTCAAAACAATTAAAAACACAGTAAATCCTAAAGGGAATTCATTTACATTAAAAAAAAGAGATTTTATCAAGACATTTGTATTAGTTGTACAATTTGTTAATTTGGAAAAATAGACAGTACTGTGCATGGACATCAGTTTCCCATCTAATTGTGACTGCTGACTTTGTACCAAATTTAACATAAAAACACAGGGCATCGACACTGTTTTGGTGGGACAATCATAGTTTAGCCACCTTCTTCAGGACTCAGCATTTATTTCTCCTTTGTACATAAATCAGTGATCATTCTTTTAAAAGAAAGTATGTGCTTAGCTGACCAGCAAAATCATCCCTCCTAACAAAAGGCATGTTGGTATGTTGGCAGTCGCCAGTAGGTAGTTATATTTAGAATGTATTTTCCAAGCGAAAAGCGTTTTTTAATTTGCCAATATCTTTAGTACCGTTTGACAAATCTTCGCAAAATTTTTAAAACTAATGAAGTGCTCTGGTCAGCTCCTGCCTTGGAAGTTTTGGGGTGATTCGTCAAGCCGGGTCGAGAAAAAAAGGGGTCCCAAAACGTGTTTTCTACATGTTAATTTCCATAAGAATTTTGAAACCGTTTACAGTCCGAACTGCTGAATGGAATTACACCAAATTTTTGCAAAAAGGTAGGTCTTGGTCCAGAAAGTGACCTTTTTTTTTAAAAGGTGTAAATCCGTTCAGTAGAAATTTAAAAAAGAAAAATATTGATATCTGAGCACCGAAGAGGAAGAGCATGCACTGATTTCTGATTGGCTGGCACACTCCAAACCAGGCAGCCATCTTGTGACTCAGTTCACAGGAAAAAGGTAAAATAAAAGGTAAAAAACAAGATAAAAGAGCAGGCTAGAAACACCCTGACCCACTAGGCCTGCTCAGGGGGTCCCACAAGGACCCCCAGGGCCCAAAAATATATATTATTTTAATTGGCCAATTCGTGCTGGGTGAGCAAATCCGGGTAAGAAAAAAAAATCCACGAAGCACAGGTTCCCTGCGCTTTATTTGTTTTAAGCCCCCAGGTGGGACAGGTCCCGGGGGCAATGAGAAAAGGATATGTGGGGGCCACCACCTCCCAGGGCTCATTGACTAAAAAATGCGATCCCCTCCGCTGACCAGTGCACGTACACTAACACCCTTTCCCAGACCCCATTGGTTCCCTTCTGTCTTGACTCTACCCATTTTTGGTAAGTCTCCAAACTCCATTGGCTCCGCCACTCAGCCTTGAGGAAGAATGACAGTTTAGCTGGAGGTTCGAGCCTTCTAAAGGAACCTGTCAGCTCTTTGAGAGCATGGAGAAGGTGGACGTTTTCCACAAAGCGCTCCAGTTGTCTGGGCGAACCACGGGATGTAAACAGCATTAGCAGCACATTTGGAGAAGCTATGGGGGTGGAGCGCGGCATTCTTTTTGACCGTGTGCTAATAATTTATAAGTATTGGTGCATGGTTCAGGCAAGGGTGTAGGAGGTGGAAACTGTACCACTTGTGATGAATCAGTGAAAGGAGTGGGGTTTTGGGTGGGGAAGTGTATTAAAACGTAGGCAGAAACTATGCACACTGTTCATTATATATAGTCGATTTAATTAAATACTCTGGTATTAATTTAAAGACTCGTATAATAAAAGAGAGCACCCATGGCAAGGGATGCAGGGAAAATAGGGGTTTTGGGTGGGGAAGTGAATTAAAATGTAGACAGAAACTATACACAGATCAATAAAAATAGTCGAATTAAAAAATAAATACTCGGTTATCAATTTTATTAATTGTAAAATAAAAGAGAACGATTTAAAAGTAAATGATGTTTGTGAAAACGTATGAGGAAATAAATTGAAGATAAAAATGTTTTACAAGATGCACGCTTACATAAACACATGAGTAAGTTAAACAGTGGAAATGGGAGCACATGTCAACTGAAAAATGATGCCCTAAAAATGGGAGGAGCAGTAAATTGATTCCATAGTGACTTCACTAATCAAAAATTATAAAAACCACACCTGTGGGATGATTAGTTTTGTTTCAGAGAATGTTATGTTATGTTATGTTATTTATATTTTTATAGCGCACAGCTGCCCCAGCAAAGGGGCGTCCTGGCGCTTTGACATGCACTATAACATAACACACAGTAAAAGAAAAGGGACGGCTATTCAGAGGCGGGAAACAGGAAAGTTTTAATCGCCCGCCTAAAAGTGAACAAGTCATTGAGAGCTCGGATGTGCACCGGGAGCGAGTTCCACAACCCTGCTGCAAGCACCCGGAAAGAACGGCCACCCATTCTACTCAATTTAAAACGGGGGCAGACTGCCAGATGAAGAGCCTCTGATCTCAATGATCTCAGAGGGATGTAAGGAGTGAGTAAATTGGCAAGTGCCGGCGGCGAGGAAAGTTTCAGAATTTTAAAGGCCAGACACAGCGCTTTAAACTTGATCCGCTGTCTGACCGGAAGCCAGTGTAGGGCCGAGATGGTACCTGACACAGAGCAATGTCTGGGGAGGCCCACAATGGCCCGCGCAGCGGCATTTTGCACCCTTTGGAGCCTGGAGGTCTCCGCCTGGTTCACCCCTAACATCAGCGAACTTCCGTAGTCCAGCCGGGATAAAATCGATGCCTGGACCACGAGCTGCCGGGTGGGGGGATCAAAGTACTTTAAAACCGGCCTTATGCCCCTCAGGATGCCATAGCACGTGGCAGCCACCTTCTTAGTGTGGTCCGTGAAAGTGAGCGCGGGGTCCAGCCAAATGCCTAGGTTTTTCACTCCGGAGGCTGGGATTGGAGTAACGCCCAGCTCTGGTGGCCACCACTGGTTTCCCCATAGCTCAGCGTGTTTCCCCAACACCAACACCTCAGTTTTGGTGGCATTCAACTGTAGGCAATTGGTGCGAAGCCAGCTTGCTACTGCCACAAGACCCGCACGGAATCTGGGAGCCTCCACCTCAGGGTCTCCACTAAGTGTCACCGCCAGCTGCGTGTCGTCAGCATATGAGGTCATCGTCAAACCCCACTGTTTGACGACTGCAGCTAGCGGTTTCACATAGAGGTTGAACATTGTGGGGCTCAACGAGGAGCCCTGTGGGACTCCCAGATCCAAGGGATGGATGGTGGATTGGCCCGGTGGTATTGCCACTTTAAAGGTTCGATCTGACAAAAAGGATCGAAACCACTGGAGAGCGATGTCTGTGACTCCAGCTTCCTCTAAGCGTTGGATCAGTATGTGGTGGGACACAGTATCGAAAGCAGCGCTTAGATCTAATAACAGGAGCGCTGCTGTACGTCCGGAGTCAAGTACCTGGCGAAGATGTTCAATGATGTAAAGTAATGCCGTCTCGGTACTGTGTCCTGGCCGGAAGCCATTCTGACTGGGATCCAGTATCTGATTGCGAGCCAAATGCTCAGACAGAACTGAGTTGACATGGGCTTCCGTTACTTTAGCTATCCAAGGCAATAGGGATATAGGGCGGTAATTTTCTGGCAGCAGGGGGTCAGAGTTGGCCTTTTTTAAGATTGGAGTGACTACTGCCTGTTTCCAGGCGGTGGGAACCGTTCCATTGGACAGTGACATATTGATGAGATTCAATATGGGAGCTCGGCACAGCGGGGAAAGTGTGCTGATAAGAGCTGGCTTCAGCGGGTCCAGAGGAGAACCTGATTTAACACTGAGGCTTAGATTATCAAAAGTCTCAGTGGACAAATCTGGTAAGGTAGTCAAGGTCTCATACCCCAAAGAGTCGGGGTCAATTACCTCTGGATTCGGCCGGCATGGATCAAATCCTCGGTAAATTTTTTGCACTTTCTCCAGGAAGAAAGTGGCCAGATTCTCACAGTGGGAGTCTGTGCAAATCACCTCCGAGGTAGCTCTTTTTTTCATAAGGTCCTTCAGGACCTCAAAGATCAGTTTAGATGGATTGGTACTGGCCGAAAATTCCCGAGCATAGAATGCGGCCCGTGTTCTGCAGATGGCCCTGTGATAGAGCTTCAGATCGGCAAAGTACCGGGTTTTCAGAGCAGGATCGTATGATCTTCTCCATTCCCTCTCTGTTTTCCGGCAAGATTTTTTCAGCTCGGCAAGGGACTCGTTATACCATGGGCTGGATGTCTTCGCCCGGCCTTTCGACCAGCGCATGGGTATAAGGGAGTCAAGAGCATCGGAGATCCAAGTGCAGAACAGCTGGTAGCCCTGGTCCACATTCACAAAGGCGCTCAGAGGTTTCTGTTCCAGTAAACTGTAAAACTCTTCAAGTTTGAGCTTGTGCAAAACCCCTATTCAGTGATCCCCAACCTTATTGTCAAGAGTTACCTGCTCCCCCACTGTCTTATCATTTCAAGTTCTTAAGTTTTAATTTACTATTCCTCAATCCCTACATGTTCGCTACCACCTTGACTGTGATGATCTCTTGCTTAGTCCTGAAATCCCTCCTGGCCGTCCTGTGATCCCCATCTTTACTTCTACACCCTTCTCCTTTTCTCTTTTTTTGTTGAAGTTTCTATTAAGGTTGCAACACACTTCGAACAGAGGTGTGTGAACCTCACAAATATCTCTTATGTCACCTTTTTGGCTTTTTTTAAAACCTTTTCCAACTTTGGAATTTCATGAAAGTTATTCATTAATAAACAGGTGAAACCTCCTGCAAAAGGAAGGCTGTGCAGGGCAAGCACTCACAAAACATAAGGGAATATTAGCAAGAACCTCGTTAAAATTATCGCCGTTTTAGCGGCAGGAAACTGTCGCTAAAACAGCGATAATGAGCTTGCTAATATGTGTTATAAAATTCCAATGGAAGCCCAGGTTAGATGTCTTGCACATCTAACCTGGGCTTCTATTGGAATTTCTGTCTACTTTTCTATGTATCAATGTCTTTATATTGTGAATTTTACCTCTTGTTAAAGCAATTATTTACCCTCTTTTTCATTCTTTTCTCCTCCACCCCGATTCTTTCCCCACATCAATAATGACTAGCAGGCACTTTCTGGCCTTCCCTTATAGCCTTAAAGTTCAAAAATCCATATACCCTTTGGAGAAACCCTATGTAATCTGGAATCCACAATTTATGCAACCGCATTCATACTGCACACAGATATTACTCTACTCAGGATGTTTAAGGCACTTAGGTACAAATTTAATAAAATTTAACAATCACAAATAAAGATACAAAAAATACACAATATTCAGTTCAAAACAATTAAAAACACAGTAAATCCTAAAGGGAATTCATTTACATTAAAAAAAAGAGATTTTATCAAGACATTTGTATTAGTTGTACAATTTGTTAATTTGGAAAAATAGACAGTACTGTGCATGGACATCAGTTTCCCATCTAATTGTGACTGCTGACTTTGTACCAAATTTAACATAAAAACACAGGGCATCGACACTGTTTTGGTGGGACAATCATAGTTTAGCCACCTTCTTCAGGACTCAGCATTTATTTCTCCTTTGTACATAAATCAGTGATCATTCTTTTAAAAGAAAGTATGTGCTTAGCTGACCAGCAAAATCATCCCTCCTAACAAAAGGCATGTTGGTATGTTGGCAGTCCCCAGTAGGTTGTTATATTTAGAATGTATTTTCCATGCGAAAAGCGTTTTTTAATTTGCCAATATCTTTAGTACCGTTTGACAAATCTTCGCAAAATTTTTAAAACTAATGAAGTGCTCTGGTCAGCTCCTGCCTTGGAAGTTTTGGGGTGATTCGTAAAGCCGGGTCGAGAAAAAAAGGGGTCCCAAAACGTGTTTTCTACATGTTAATTTCCATAAGAATTTTGAAACCGTTTACAGTCCGAACTGCTGAATGGAATTACACCAAATTTTTGCAAAAAGGTAGGTCTTGGTCCAGAAAGTGACCTTTTTTTTTAAAAGGTGTAAATCCGTTCAGTAGAAATTTAAAAAAGAAAAATATTGATATCTGAGCACCGAAGAGGAAGAGCATGCACTGATTTCTGATTGGCTAGCACACTCCAAACCAGGCAGCCATCTTGTGACTCAGTTCACAGGAAAAAGGTAAAATAAAAGGTAAAAAACAAGATAAAAGAGCAGGCTAGAAACACCCTGACCCACTAGGCCTGCTCAGGGGGTCCCACAAGGACCCCCAGGGCCCAAAAATATATATTTTTTTAATTGGCCAATTCGTGCTGGGTGAGCAAATCCGGGTAAGAAAAAAAAATCCACGAAGCACAGGTTCCCTGCGCTTTATTTGTTTTAAGCCCCCAGGTGGGACAGGTCCCGGGGGCAATGAGAAAAGGATATGTGGGGGCCACCACCTCCCAGGGCTCATTGACTAAAAAATGCGATCCCCTCCGCTGACCAGTGCACGTACACTAACACCCTTTCCCAGACCCCATTGGTTCCCTTCTGTCTTGACTCTACCCATTTTTGGTAAGTCTCCAAACTCCATTGGCTCCGCCACTCAGCCTTGAGGAAGAATGACAGTTTAGCTGGAGGTTTGAGCCTTCTAAAGGAACCTGTCAGCTCTTTGAGAGCATGGAGAAGGTGGACGTTTTCCACAAAGCGCTCCAGTTGTCTGGGCGAACCACGGGATGTAAACAGCATTAGCAGCACATTTGGAGAAGCTATGGGGGTGGAGCGCGGCATTCTTTTTGACCGTGTGCTAATAATTTATAAGTATTGGTGCATGGTTCAGGCAAGGGTGTAGGAGGTGGAAACTGTACCACTTGTGATGAATCAGTGAAAGGAGTGGGGTTTTGGGTGGGGAAGTGTATTAAAACGTAGGCAGAAACTATGCACACTGTTCATTATATATAGTCGATTTAATTAAATACTCTGGTATTAATTTAAAGACTCGTATAATAAAAGAGAGCACCCATGGCAAGGGATGCAGGGAAAATAGGGGTTTTGGGTGGGGAAGTGAATTAAAATGTAGACAGAAACTATACACAGATCAATAAAAATAGTCGAATTAAAAAATAAATACTCGGTTATCAATTTTATTAATTGTAAAATAAAAGAGAACGATTTAAAAGTAAATGATGTTTGTGAAAACGTATGAGGAAATAAATTGAAGATAAAAATGTTTTACAAGATGCACGCTTACATAAACACATGAGTAAGTTAAACAGTGGAAATGGGAGCACATGTCAACTGAAAAATGATGCCCTAAAAATGGGAGGAGCAGTAAATTGATTCCATAGTGACTTCACTAATCAAAAATTATATAAACCACACCTGTGGGATGATTAGTTTTGTTTCAGAGAATGTTATGTTATGTTATGTTATTTATATTTTTATAGCGCACAGCTGCCCCAGCAAAGGGGCGTCCTGGCGCTTTGACAGGCACTATAACATAACACACAGTAAAAGAAAAGGGACGGCTATTCAGAGGCGGGAAACAGGAAAGTTTTAATCGCCCGCCTAAAAGTGAACAAGTCATTGAGAGCTCGGATGTGCACCGGGAGCGAGTTCCACAACCCTGCTGCAAGCACCCGGAAAGAACGGCCACCCATTCTACTCAATTTAAAACGGGGGCAGACTGCCAGATGAAGAGCCTCTGATCTCAATGATCTCAGAGGGATGTAAGGAGTGAGTAAATTGGCAAGTGTCGGCGGCGAGGAAAGTTTCAGAATTTTAAAGGCCAGACACAGCGCTTTAAACTTGATCCGCTGTCTGACCGGAAGCCAGTGTAGGGCCGAGATGGTACCTGACACAGAGCAATGTCTGGGGAGGCCCACAATGGCCCGCGCAGCGGCATTTTGCACCCTTTGGAGCCTGGAGGTCTCCGCCTGGTTCACCCCTAACATCAGCGAACTTCCGTAGTCCAGCCGGGATAAAATCGATGCCTGGACCACGAGCTGCCGGGTGGGGGGATCAAAGTACTTTAAAACCGGCCTTATGCCCCTCAGGATGCCATAGCACGTGGCAGCCACCTTCTTAGTGTGGTCCGTGAAAGTGAGCGCGGGGTCCAGCCAAATGCCTAGGTTTTTCACTCCGGAGGCTGGGATTGGAGTAACGCCCAGCTCTGGTGGCCACCACTGGTTTCCCCATAGCTCAGCGTGTTTCCCCAACACCAACACCTCAGTTTTGGTGGCATTCAACTGTAGGCAATTGGTGCGAAGCCAGCTTGCTACTGCCACAAGACCCGCACGGAATCTGGGAGCCTCCACCTCAGGGTCTCCACTAAGTGTCACCGCCAGCTGCGTGTCGTCAGCATATGAGGTCATCGTCAAACCCCACTGTTTGACGACTGCAGCTAGCGGTTTCACATAGAGGTTGAACATTGTGGGGCTCAACGAGGAGCCCTGTGGGACTCCCAGATCCAAGGGATGGATGGTGGATTGGCCCGGTGGTATTGCCACTTTAAAGGTTCGATCTGACAAAAAGGATCGAAACCACTGGAGAGCGATGTCTGTGACTCCAGCTTCCTCTAAGCGTTGGATCAGTATGTGGTGGGACACAGTATCGAAAGCAGCGCTTAGATCTAATAACAGGAGCGCTGCTGTACGTCCGGAGTCAAGTACCTGGCGAAGATGTTCAATGATGTAAAGTAATGCCGTCTCGGTACTGTGTCCTGGCCGGAAGCCATTCTGACTGGGATCCAGTATCTGATTGCGAGCCAAATGCTCAGACAGAACTGAGTTGACATGGGCTTCCGTTACTTTAGCTATCCAAGGCAATAGGGATATAGGGCGGTAATTTTCTGGCAGCAGGGGGTCAGAGTTGGCCTTTTTTAAGATTGGAGTGACTACTGCCTGTTTCCAGGCGGTGGGAACCGTTCCATTGGACAGTGACATATTGATGAGATTCAATATGGGAGCTCGGCACAGCGGGGAAAGTGTGCTGATAAGAGCTGGCTTCAGCGGGTCCAGAGGAGAACCTGATTTAACACTGAGGCTTAGTTTATCAAAAGTCTCAGTGGACAAATCTGGTAAGGTAGTCAAGGTCTCATACCCCAAAGAGTCGGGGTCAATTACCTCTGGATTCGGCCGGCATGGATCAAATCCTCGGTAAATTTTTTGCACTTTCTCCAGGAAGAAAGTGGCCAGATTCTCACAGTGGGAGTCTGTGCAAATCACCTCCGAGGTAGCTCTTTTTTTCATAAGGTCCTTCAGGACCTCAAAGATCAGTTTAGATGGATTGGTACTGGCCGAAAATTCCCGAGCATAGAATGCGGCCCGTGTTCTGCAGATGGCCCTGTGATAGAGCTTCAGATCGGCAAAGTACCGGGTTTTCAGAGCAGGATCGTATGATCTTCTCCATTCCCTCTCTGTTTTCCGGCAAGATTTTTTCAGCTCGGCAAGGGACTCGTTATACCATGGGCTGGATGTCTTCGCCCGGCCTTTCGACCAGCGCATGGGTATAAGGGAGTCAAGAGCATCGGAGATCCAAGTGCAGAACAGCTGGTAGCCCTGGTCCACATTCACAAAGGCGCTCAGAGGTTTCTGTTCCAGTAAACTGTAAAACTCTTCAAGTTTGAGCTTGTGCAAAACCCCTATTCAGTGATCCCCAACCTTATTGTCAAGAGTTACCTGCTCCCCCACTGTCTTATCATTTCAAGTTCTTAAGTTTTAATTTACTATTCCTCAATCCCTACATGTTCGCTACCACCTTGACTGTGATGATCTCTTGCTTAGTCCTGAAATCCCTCCTGGCCGTCCTGTGATCCCCATCTTTACTTCTACACCCTTCTCCTTTTCTCTTTTTTTGTTGAAGTTTCTATTAAGGTTGCAACACACTTCGAACAGAGGTGTGTGAACCTCACAAATATCTCTTATGTCACCTTTTTGGCTTTTTTTAAAACCTTTTCCAACTTTGGAATTTCATGAAAGTTATTCATTAATAAACAGGTGAAACCTCCTGCAAAAGGAAGGCTGTGCAGGGCAAGCACTCACAAAACATAAGGGAATATTAGCAAGAACCTCGTTAAAATTATCGCCGTTTTAGCGGCAGGAAACTGTCGCTAAAACAGCGATAATGAGCTTGCTAATATGTGTTATAAAATTCCAATGGAAGCCCAGGTTAGATGTCTTGCACATCTAACCTGGGCTTCTATTGGAATTTCTGTCTACTTTTCTATGTATCAATGTCTTTATATTGTGAATTTTACCTCTTGTTAAAGCAATTATTTACCCTCTTTTTCATTCTTTTCTCCTCCACCCCGATTCTTTCCCCACATCAATAATGACTAGCAGGCACTTTCTGGCCTTCCCTTATAGCCTTAAAGTTCAAAAATCCATATACCCTTTGGAGAAACCCTATGTAATCTGGAATCCACAATTTATGCAACCGCATTCATACTGCACACAGATATTACTCTACTCAGGATGTTTAAGGCACTTAGGTACAAATTTAATAAAATTTAACAATCACAAATAAAGATACAAAAAATACACAATATTCAGTTCAAAACAATTAAAAACACAGTAAATCCTAAAGGGAATTCATTTACATTAAAAAAAAGAGATTTTATCAAGACATTTGTATTAGTTGTACAATTTGTTAATTTGGAAAAATAGACAGTACTGTGCATGGACATCAGTTTCCCATCTAATTGTGACTGCTGACTTTGTACCAAATTTAACATAAAAACACAGGGCATCGACACTGTTTTGGTGGGACAATCATAGTTTAGCCACCTTCTTCAGGACTCAGCATTTATTTCTCCTTTGTACATAAATCAGTGATCATTCTTTTAAAAGAAAGTATGTGCTTAGCTGACCAGCAAAATCATCCCTCCTAACAAAAGGCATGTTGGTATGTTGGCAGTCCCCAGTAGGTTGTTATATTTAGAATGTATTTTCCATGCGAAAAGCGTTTTTTAATTTGCCAATATCTTTAGTACCGTTTGACAAATCTTCGCAAAATTTTTAAAACTAATGAAGTGCTCTGGTCAGCTCCTGCCTTGGAAGTTTTGGGGTGATTCGTAAAGCCGGGTCGAGAAAAAAAGGGGTCCCAAAACGTGTTTTCTACATGTTAATTTCCATAAGAATTTTGAAACCGTTTACAGTCCGAACTGCTGAATGGAATTACACCAAATTTTTGCAAAAAGGTAGGTCTTGGTCCAGAAAGTGACCTTTTTTTTTAAAAGGTGTAAATCCGTTCAGTAGAAATTTAAAAAAGAAAAATATTGATATCTGAGCACCGAAGAGGAAGAGCATGCACTGATTTCTGATTGGCTAGCACACTCCAAACCAGGCAGCCATCTTGTGACTCAGTTCACAGGAAAAAGGTAAAATAAAAGGTAAAAAACAAGATAAAAGAGCAGGCTAGAAACACCCTGACCCACTAGGCCTGCTCAGGGGGTCCCACAAGGACCCCCAGGGCCCAAAAATATATATTTTTTTAAATGGCCAATTCGTGCTGGGTGAGCAAATCCGGGTAAGAAAAAAAAATCCACGAAGCACAGGTTCCCTGCGCTTTATTTGTTTTAAGCCCCCAGGTGGGACAGGTCCCGGGGGCAATGAGAAAAGGATATGTGGGGGCCACCACCTCCCAGGGCTCATTGACTAAAAAATGCGATCCCCTCCGCTGACCAGTGCACGTACACTAACACCCTTTCCCAGACCCCATTGGTTCCCTTCTGTCTTGACTCTACCCATTTTTGGTAAGTCTCCAAACTCCATTGGCTCCGCCACTCAGCCTTGAGGAAGAATGACAGTTTAGCTGGAGGTTTGAGCCTTCTAAAGGAACCTGTCAGCTCTTTGAGAGCATGGAGAAGGTGGACGTTTTCCACAAAGCGCTCCAGTTGTCTGGGCGAACCACGGGATGTAAACAGCATTAGCAGCACATTTGGAGAAGCTATGGGGGTGGAGCGCGGCATTCTTTTTGACCGTGTGCTAATAATTTATAAGTATTGGTGCATGGTTCAGGCAAGGGTGTAGGAGGTGGAAACTGTACCACTTGTGATGAATCAGTGAAAGGAGTGGGGTTTTGGGTGGGGAAGTGTATTAAAACGTAGGCAGAAACTATGCACACTGTTCATTATATATAGTCGATTTAATTAAATACTCTGGTATTAATTTAAAGACTTGTATAATAAAAGAGAGCACCCATGGCAAGGGATGCAGGGAAAATAGGGGTTTTGGGTGGGGAAGTGAATTAAAATGTAGACAGAAACTATACACAGATCAATAAAAATAGTCGAATTAAAAAATAAATACTCGGTTATCAATTTTATTAATTGTAAAATAAAAGAGAACGATTTAAAAGTAAATGATGTTTGTGAAAACGTATGAGGAAATAAATTGAAGATAAAAATGTTTTACAAGATGCACGCTTACATAAACACATGAGTAAGTTAAACAGTGGAAATGGGAGCACATGTCAACTGAAAAATGATGCCCTAAAAATGGGAGGAGCAGTAAATTGATTCCATAGTGACTTCACTAATCAAAAATTATATAAACCACACCTGTGGGATGATTAGTTTTGTTTCAGAGAATGTTATGTTATGTTATGTTATTTATATTTTTATAGCGCACAGCTGCCCCAGCAAAGGGGCGTCCTGGCGCTTTGACAGGCACTATAACATAACACACAGTAAAAGAAAAGGGACGGCTATTCAGAGGCGGGAAACAGGAAAGTTTTAATCGCCCGCCTAAAAGTGAACAAGTCATTGAGAGCTCGGATGTGCACCGGGAGCGAGTTCCACAACCCTGCTGCAAGCACCCGGAAAGAACGGCCACCCATTCTACTCAATTTAAAACGGGGGCAGACTGCCAGATGAAGAGCCTCTGATCTCAATGATCTCAGAGGGATGTAAGGAGTGAGTAAATTGGCAAGTGCCGGCGGCGAGGAAAGTTTCAGAATTTTAAAGGCCAGACACAGCGCTTTAAACTTGATCCGCTGTCTGACCGGAAGCCAGTGTAGGGCCGAGATGGTACCTGACACAGAGCAATGTCTGGGGAGGCCCACAATGGCCCGCGCAGCGGCATTTTGCACCCTTTGGAGCCTGGAGGTCTCCGCCTGGTTCACCCCTAACATCAGCGAACTTCCGTAGTCCAGCCGGGATAAAATCGATGCCTGGACCACGAGCTGCCGGGTGGGGGGATCAAAGTACTTTAAAACCGGCCTTATGCCCCTCAGGATGCCATAGCACGTGGCAGCCACCTTCTTAGTGTGGTCCGTGAAAGTGAGCGCGGGGTCCAGCCAAATGCCTAGGTTTTTCACTCCGGAGGCTGGGATTGGAGTAACGCCCAGCTCTGGTGGCCACCACTGGTTTCCCCATAGCTCAGCGTGTTTCCCCAACACCAACACCTCAGTTTTGGTGGCATTCAACTGTAGGCAATTGGTGCGAAGCCAGCTTGCTACTGCCACAAGACCCGCACGGAATCTGGGAGCCTCCACCTCAGGGTCTCCACTAAGTGTCACCGCCAGCTGCGTGTCGTCAGCATATGAGGTCATCGTCAAACCCCACTGTTTGACGACTGCAGCTAGCGGTTTCACATAGAGGTTGAACATTGTGGGGCTCAACGAGGAGCCCTGTGGGACTCCCAGATCCAAGGGATGGATGGTGGATTGGCCCGGTGGTATTGCCACTTTAAAGGTTCGATCTGACAAAAAGGATCGAAACCACTGGAGAGCGATGTCTGTGACTCCAGCTTCCTCTAAGCGTTGGATCAGTATGTGGTGGGACACAGTATCGAAAGCAGCGCTTAGATCTAATAACAGGAGCGCTGCTGTACGTCCGGAGTCAAGTACCTGGCGAAGATGTTCAATGATGTAAAGTAATGCCGTCTCGGTACTGTGTCCTGGCCGGAAGCCATTCTGACTGGGATCCAGTATCTGATTGCGAGCCAAATGCTCAGACAGAACTGAGTTGACATGGGCTTCCGTTACTTTAGCTATCCAAGGCAATAGGGATATAGGGCGGTAATTTTCTGGCAGCAGGGGGTCAGAGTTGGCCTTTTTTAAGATTGGAGTGACTACTGCCTGTTTCCAGGCGGTGGGAACCGTTCCATTGGACAGTGACATATTGATGAGATTCAATATGGGAGCTCGGCACAGCGGGGAAAGTGTGCTGATAAGAGCTGGCTTCAGCGGGTCCAGAGGAGAACCTGATTTAACACTGAGGCTTAGTTTATCAAAAGTCTCAGTGGACAAATCTGGTAAGGTAGTCAAGGTCTCATACCCCAAAGAGTCGGGGTCAATTACCTCTGCATTCGGCCGGCATGGATCAAATCCTCGGTAAATTTTTTGCACTTTCTCCAGGAAGAAAGTGGCCAGATTCTCACAGTGGGAGTCTGTGCAAATCACCTCCGAGGTAGCTCTTTTTTTCATAAGGTCCTTCAGGACCTCAAAGATCAGTTTAGATGGATTGGTACTGGCCGAAAATTCCCGAGCATAGAATGCGGCCCGTGTTCTGCAGATGGCCCTGTGATAGAGCTTCAGATCGGCAAAGTACCGGGTTTTCAGAGCAGGATCGTATGATCTTCTCCATTCCCTCTCTGTTTTCCGGCAAGATTTTTTCAGCTCGGCAAGGGACTCGTTATACCATGGGCTGGATGTCTTCGCCCGGCCTTTCGACCAGCGCATGGGTATAAGGGAGTCAAGAGCATCGGAGATCCAAGTGCAGAACAGCTGGTAGCCCTGGTCCACATTCACAAAGGCGCTCAGAGGTTTCTGTTCCAGTAAACTGTAAAACTCTTCAAGTTTGAGCTTGTGCAAAACCCCTATTCAGTGATCCCCAACCTTATTGTCAAGAGTTACCTGCTCCCCCACTGTCTTATCATTTCAAGTTCTTAAGTTTTTAAT
Source organism: Lissotriton vulgaris (assembly GCF_964263255.1). Lineage (NCBI taxonomy): Eukaryota > Metazoa > Chordata > Amphibia > Caudata > Salamandridae > Lissotriton > Lissotriton vulgaris. The sequence goes on along the minus strand of NW_028252683.1, from coordinate 194,063 downwards.
TTACTATTCCTCAATCCCTACATGTTCGCTACCACCTTGACTGTGATGATCTCTTGCTTAGTCCTGAAATCCTGAGTGGGTAGGAAGAGTAACAAGCTGGATGAGTTGAAGAGCTTCAAGATCTGCCAGCAGAGTGTTCACGGTTGTGGATGACCTATTATCAAAATGGATATTGAGGTCCCCCATGATGTTAAAGTTCGCACAACCGAGCGCTATAGGGCTAACCATATCGGGCAGCGCGGATTTGAAGACTGAGTCATTGCCGGGAGGGCGGTAGATGAGCATACCGCTGAACGTAAAGTGATGGCTAAAAGCAACTTTGAAGATAGCACTTTCACAGGCGGGCAGCCCCGAAACTTTCCATTCAGCAGGAAAGCAGGATTTGACTGCCATGGCGATACCACCTCCTCTTGTAACCCTGTTGGACGTAAAGACCATGTAGTTCTGAGGAAAGGCAAGATTTAAAATAGCGGCATCTGAATCCTGAAGCCAGGTTTCAGTAAGTAAAAAAAGATCGGGATCTTCTTTTTCAATCAAGTCATGTATAGACTGGTGATGTTTGACCAGAGATCTCACATTTAAACACCAGATCCGGAGGCCCCGAGCCGCATCGATCTTGCGTGTGATTGGGGTAGCATCTTCCAGGGAGCGGATCTTAGTAGGGCTCGCGAGTGACCAACCCTTACAGGCACAACTATATGGGCCCGCTAATGGGTCAACAGGCTCACATAAACATACCCTGTCCCTGTGCCCTATAGCCAGCAGCTCTGACCGTGTGTAAGACAACATCCCGCGGATGGACTGATGAGAGCCACAACGAAAGGGACCAGGACCTGCCACGTCTCGCGCTTCCTCGTCGCGGACGAGCGCAGACGGGCAGGACTCTGGCACGACTCCGGCTAAGCAACGGCGTCCCACCTACGCGTCCCGCTGCGCGGGAGAGGAAAGCTTTAAATAGGGCCACCAATCCCAGCGCGAGCGCGAGGACGCTCCAAAATGGCGCCCGTATCTGTGCACTGAGCCCAAAGCAAAATGGCGCCCACACTGGACCACCCTCGGGACCCAGGCCTGCCAAACGGCGGTGGAGGAGCCAATTTAAATGCAGTATGAGGGAGGGGGCGAAACCCAGCTAAAAGCAGGGGAAAAGTGCTACAAAGAATATTCAAATCAGATACAAAATCGGGAAATTTTAAAAGCAAAAGCGCCAGCAGCAGCGCGTGCGCAGTAGTGCTAGAGCCTGTCAAGGCAGCCTAGATGGAAAGATCCGCCTTAAATAGGGCCACCAATCCCAGCGCGAGCGCGAGGACGCTCCAAAATGGTGCCTGTATCTGTACACTGAGCCCAAAGCAAAATGGCGCCCACACTGGACCACCCTCGGGACCCAGGCCTGCCAAACGGCGGTGGAGGAGCCAATTTAAATGCAGTATGAGGAAGGGGGCGAAACCCAGCTAAAAGCAGGGGAAAAGTGCTACAAAGAATATTCAATCAATCAATACCGGGTGTCAAAACTACTAGCAATGTAAAGTTTAAAGGTGAATTAATGCTATAAGTTTATGATTGATATTTTTTCAAAATGCAAGTATATTTACATGACTTTTTAAAAGTAGTATGTTTAAGTATACATGTACTTTACTAACGACATGACGTAAAATCAGGTAAACAACTATAGTCGTGAAAAGAAAATACTACGAAGACACGGAGAACAGAGGTTTGGAGATATGTACAAATTATATTTTTTAAGAAGTACCTCTAATACTATTTTTGTTCTAGAGTGAAAATGGGTTTTAAAGTATTTATATTGTCTAGTGCTTTTACCAATTTTCACTCATGATGAACTGGAGGATTATCTTCGCAAGCAGTAAACATGAAAATATAAATATTATTTTCAAATTAATAGTTTAATAATACTGCTTTTCATGAATCCTACTGTTTAGAAAATGTTTAATTGAAATGAAATGTTCATAAAAAAAAGATGATATAGTGAGGGAGTGCTTCTCGTAGCACTTCTATTCTACTTCATCTGAAAGAAAAACAAGCCCTATTATATTTAAAAGATGATGGGGCACCACTAATAACATTTTTACATAAGGAAATACTGGTTGCGGAAAAAAAAATGGAGTCTGTGCCAACGCGTAAGACAATAGTTTTGAAAACCGATTTGGCATGTCACCCATGTGATGTTTTTTAAAGACTTAATAACATTTTAAAAACCATGTCTAGTTTTTTCAGCAGCATAACAAGACATATACAATTAATGTGAGTAAATAGTACTCCACGCTAAAGAAGAAAACTCAGCACAATTATTATAGTTTATAAATAATAATTATATTTTTATTACCTTCACAGTCCACCAACTCGTAAGCAGTGTAGAAAGTTTAAGTGAAAAATAAATTCCCACAACATGTTTTTTTCACGCATTGTAATTTAAAATGCGTCACAAAATGGCTACATAGATGGTGAAGGAATGCTTAAAGTCACATAAAAAAAGCCAATCAACATTAGGCGAAGGAAGGTCCAGTTCAGAACACAAAAGCCAATAAAATGTCTCTGCAACTCCGCGCAGGGTAATAGTTCTTAAAATGGTTGGTAATAGTTCTTAAAATGGTTCACAACCAATGAAAAATAGGCACTGAAAGCTTCTGTTTTCTAAATACGAGCCAATCGGATGTCCTTGCAAATCCGCGCCGGGGGAGGGAATGACTGCTAACATCAAAGAGAAAAAAAAAGAGAATGTTTGTAAAAACGAAGAATGCAAGGTGCAGTATTACGCACAACGTTAAATAAATATGTGTAAGCAAAAGATTCTCGACTCATATGCGAAGGGTTCATGGTTCGGTGCAACTTGATATGTGAAAGAGTTATAATGTAACACATGGTATGTAGATAGAAATAATATTTAAAGCTATTATTGAATTTAAAAAAAACATTTAGGAAAGTTGTGACCTACATTTTAGAAAATGGATTGCTCCTTGCTTCCTAGAGCCAGTAAAGGACCACAAAGAAACATTCAAATGTTTTACAAAGGAGTCACAAAGCATGAGGGGATATAAATAAAAACGAGCATGGAGAGCATTTTGTTTTATTTGTTAGAACTTACTACCCTTTAGTTATTGAATGTTTTAATAGTCATATAGACCTTCTTTGCTAGGCTAAACCGATTAATAAAGTCAGGATAGCTTGTTAAAGTCCCTCGTCTTAGGCTCAGGACTTTAATGCGCCCTTCAAACCCCTACACTATCCAACAGGTACCCTACTGATGCACCACCCTGGAGTTAGAATACTAATATTATCCCCTACACTATTCACAACTCACCCTACTGTTGCACCCCCCTGGAGTTAGAATAGTAATTATTACTCCTACTCTATCCAGCACTTACCCTACTGTTGCACCCACGAGGAGTTAAAATAGTAATTTTAACCCCTACAACAGTGATTCCCAAACCTTTTCAACCCTCGGCACCCTTGACCTATTTGCCGTCGGTCGCGGCTCCCCACTATGTTACATTTTTTTTAGGGTGGGGGATATAAGTCCGGCCTCAGGAGTACTTACATTTGTCTCCCTGAAAATAATTGGAATGATGCCAATGAAGGTATTATAAACTTACTCATACTGTCCCCAACCCAAATATATTTGAAATTTTACCTCCTGTAGCATCTCCCATGGCAGTATTCTTGTGCTGGTAGGGTGTGCCAAACCTGGTACATTGCTCAATTAGTGCTACTTGCCAATTCTGCCTCTGCTCTTGAAACAGCTGTTTCAAAGCTGTTCTTGGTTTATACCTGCCTTCATTTCACTTGAAAGTAGGTAAATTCAAGTTTTCAATATTTGTTTTCATGGCTGTTATACATTTACAAGCCTGAGAGGTAAATAACACTATTCTCACCAACTATGTGATATCTCTTTGATTAAGAAAATCGTGCTCTCACTTAACTGTGTTTGTTCCTATCTAACAATCAAACTTATGACAGTGCTACGCTGACTGCCACAGCAATATCCCACATTGCTCGACCACACCACAGATATCGTTCATCATCTGTGAAGGAAACTTTCAGCCAAGTTCCCTTAAATGCTGTACTGTGACTTTTAGTGCAGTCACATGTACTGCATCGAGCCCAGCATGCCTCTAAAACTTCTACAGTTTGAAATGACAGTAAGCTTGTGCAACACGCTTGCGGTCATATAGAAATAAAAAGAGGACCGCACAAACACGGTCCTCGGAAGAGAGGCACGTCTTTCACCGCTCAGTGGTTCCCAAACTGTTTGCTTGGTGCGCGGCGCCCCTGGCGGGTTTTGGCGGCGCACCAGGATGCCGCGGCGCACAGATTGGGAACCACTGCCCTTCACTATCCATAACTCACCCTACTGTTGCACCCCCCTGGAGTAAGAATAGTAATTGTTACTCTATCCAGCACTTACCCTACAGAAGCACCACCCTGGATTTAGAATAGTAATTGTTACTCATACACTATCCAGCACATACCCTAAAGATGCACCTCCCTGGAGTTACAATAGTAAATGTTACTTCTACACTATCTAACACTTACCCTACAGATGTACCACTCTGGAGTTAGAATAGTAATTGTAACTCCCACACTATCCAGCACTTACCCTAAAGATGCACCCTCCTGGAGTTAGTATAGTAAATGTTACTCCTACACAATCCAGCAATTACCCTACAGATGCACCCCCTTGGAGTTAGAATAGTAGTTGTTAATCCCTCACAATCCAGCACTTACCCTAAATATGCACCCCCCCTCCTCCGGCGTTAGAATAATATTTGTGACTCCTACATTTTCCAGCACTTACAATAAGGATGCACCTCCCTGGAGTTAAATTAGTAATTGTTACTCATACGCAATCCAGAAATTACCCTACAGATGCACCACACTTGAGTTGGAATAGTAATTGTTAATCCTACACATTCCAGCACTACATATGCACACCCCCTGGAGTTTATTTGTATCTCCTACATTTACCAGCACTTACAATAAACATGCACCCCCCTTGGTTTAGATTAATAATGGTTACTCCTACACAATTCAGCATTTATCCTACATATGCCCCCCATTGATTTACAATAATAATTGTTACTCCTGCACTTTCCAGCACTTACCCTAAATATGCACCCCCTTAGAGTTAGAATACGCGACATTGTTTTTTGTATAAAATAATTTAATAATGATTTTATATCCAAATATATTAATAACAAAAATGATCATGTATGTATAATGAAAAAAATATTTTTAAATCAAATACATACAGTTTATTACTTAAAGTAATAAACTGACGATATGACGTTTATGCGTAGACGTCAAACCTGAAGGCAGCCATTTTGAGGAGCGTCGACGGACAGAGCAGAAGCAAGGGAGACCTGCTCAAAGGTTATAAACGTTTTAAAAGTTAATTTATATTGTGCATGAGTTACTTTTATTGAAAGGAGAGAAGAGGGATGTTTCATAGATCTAAATAATGTGTTTACAATTTTAAATCGTAACATGTCACATCATATTGCAACACATATTTTTAATGGATTTGAAAGATAAAGACTATGAAAAAGATTACATCTAGGGAACGATGACCCGACTTATAACTTTAATATACTGTTAATAAAAAAGGCCAATTTTTTAGAGTTTTAGAATTTAGGGCAAAACTGGAAAGTAAAAGTGTAGTGAGTATTAGTAATATAGAATGTGAGCAACATTATCCAGGTAGTCAGAAGCCACACACAACGAAAATGTTTATAAAGTTGCCAGTAGTCTTTCAGACATCTGTTTAGTTTTTTTGCTAATTCGTGGGTTCAGACTACCTGTTAATGCTTGTCTCATTCTCATTTCTTGAAAACTTTGCTCCTTCCTCAAAGTTTCCAAAACATGATAAAAGTTAGGGTGAGCTTTTCAAATTGTGTGGTTGAAGGAGTTGTGCCATCCCTCTATGGCATTGTTTGTCCTTGCTTCTCCTTCTAAACAGCTCGAGTAGCAGTTCCACCACTCCACATGGAAACGAGGCTTCCTCCTGCGACCCGACCTGCTTAGATGCCCAATCCATGTGCCTTCAAAATAATTTAGTGAGGATGCCAATTTATCTTCGTTTGTTGTATAAAAGTTAGATTCAGTAATTGAAGTGTAGTACTCGTCTACACTCTCAGGAGTAACAAAGCAAAGTGCAGTTAGTTTTTTAGTTCGAATTGCAGTTTGCTATCCGATACGTAATCCACAACTAGGGATTTTTTTTATATCTTACGCCAAAATGCCTGGGAAAATTGGAAAAAAAATCCTTGAATTTGGGTATCCACATACATTTTGGAAATAACATTAATCTTTGCAAATTCAAAATCAATAATAATTTTCCTAGGACTTTTGTTGGATGTTTTAGATTTTAACACTGTTAAAAGTTCAGTGTAAGTTGAGGATTGCTTATCAGGTAGCAAACTGTATTAGAAATGTTGGCATGAATAGCGTATATTTGGGTGAAAGGATGGGGTGTGCTTTTAAACATCCCATCCATCATCCAAACATCACTGTTCTCCAACTTAACTAGATTTCGTGGAGTACTAAAGATGAGAATTCGTTTATGAGAGTTTTTGGTTGTCATGAAGTAAGAAAGGTTCGTTAGAAACAGATACAGAGAGCTCAGGAGGAATAAGAATGTCAGAAAAGGTTTGTGGTGTGACTCTCTGTGGGTTACTTGCCTGTATTTTACGTTGTATAATTTGTCTCAGATTGGGTATAATGGGCATACTGCTGGCAAAATGACTTCGGACATGTTGTGCAACCTCCCTTAAAATAGAACCACAGGAGTCATTGGAGGTGCATGCAATATCCTTCATTTCATTTATAGTTTCTCTTACCTCAATCTCCATTGCAGAGGCAGAGTGGTTATGATCTGTAGTTTTTAAAACAGACTCACCCAGAGTAACCGCTCTGCCTGGGCAATGGGTTGAGTTGTATTGCACACACCTCCAATGACACCTTGGTTCTGTTAGTCTCTCCCTGCAATAAATGTACCCTGCATGCTTTAAGAGGCGGTTTCCTTTGCTCGAAGTGATGTAATGTGCTGTCTTTTCAATTGACATTATCTGAAAAGATAAGAAAAAGTAGCTTATTTGGTATTTTTAAATATATTTTTATTCATTATTTTTTTCAAATTTCGTTAAAAAAAACTTTTCGAAATGCTTTTATTGAATTTAGGAAATTAACTGTTTTCATTGTTTTATTGCTTCATATAAAAATTGCACTGTTTTATTAAAAATAATACATTAGAGAATTGGTTTCAGCTCATTATACCTTTTGCTTTGGTTATTTTGGCTTCTAGTTGGTCTCTGTTGATCTTTAATTTGGTCTTTGTAGTATAGATTATTTGAATCTGGAAGAGAAAAGTTTATATGTTTCGTTAATTTATTTTATACATTTTCTGTATGTTGGTTGTTTAGGAGAAAAGGGTGTAATTAGATTTATTTAAATACATTTTTAACAAGATCTTAAATTTACTAATTCTTTATGAGGTTCTGAAGATGTTCGTAATTTTGTATGGAAGGCCTGGCAAAGTAGTTGCTTTATGGATTTTGAAAGAGCTGGTTTATTTATGGTTGAAATCTGTGGAAAGTTATGAAACATACCTTTTATTGGATTTGGAATTTAGATTATCTTTTATGTTAAAAAAATGCATTATTAAAAAGAATAAAACGGTTAACAATATTGAAATAATGAAGCAAACAGAAATAATAAATTTTCACTAAAGTACATTCGAATTGTGATTTTATGAAAATCTTGCAGTAATGTTCATGATTTTATTCATTACAAGTTTCATTATTCACCTTCTTTTTAAAAATTGACAACTTTTCTAAAAGTGAGAGACATGTAAATAAAATGGCATAAAATCAGAAATATATAGCTTTTTTAGCTTGCACATGATATTGAAAAAAATTGGATTAAAAAGTGGATATTATTTTGATTACTGTTTCTAATATGTGGTACGAGTACGATCTTTTTTTAAAGAAAAAAAGCAACCCATTACTATAAAAAAAATCTTCATTTTGAAGAAAGACAGATTATATTAAGTATAATTCTTTGAAAATGTTACCTTTTTTTAGATGTTTCTTCCTTCTTGTTCAAAGGAAGTGTTTCTTTTTTCTTCAGATCTGTTTGAGTAATTAAAAAAAAAATTCGACAATTTTCTACGTTTATATTGTGATTTTTATTTGAAGCTAATGTATTTTTCAAAAATGCAACTCACCTAAAAAAGTTATGTGCATTTAGAATGAATGTTTTTTTGAACTTGAATTCCTTGAAGATTTTTTTTTCTTTAGAGAACTATTGATTGTGAATACACTGTCTGTTGGAAATATTACCAGAAGAAATGTTTAGTTTATTTAAAAAAAATAAAGGGTTGTTCGACTAATTAATTTTAAAACATTGTATAGCTACATTCTCATTTTAAAATCAGACTCATAGGTAGACCATATAGGTTTATAAATAATAATATGAACTGCACATTTCATGTTTTTGGAGAATGTAGAACAAGGTTGAATGAATATACCTTTTTAGATAATTTAATTACCTTATCCTGTATGTATCTTTTCATCGGACGCAGAATCTTTTAATTATTTGACATCATTTTTGTTTATAAAAATCTAAAACATTCTTAAATGGTTTTGAATCAATTTAAATAATATATTTAATCTTTTGACTTACTTTTGAGTTAAGTAACCCAAACCAATATGTATTTCTCAAGTCTTTAAATTCAGTTGACAGGTTTGGAATAAACTGAAAATTAATAAACATATTTAAAATTAATGTATTGTTCTTTAAAATTGGTTAGCTGAATATTCATGACCAATTTATTATACAGTTTTAATAATTTGTGTGTTCAATTTCTCATCACATTTTATTACACTTACCCACCCAAAACCCCTATTTTCCCTGCATCCCATGCCAGAAGGTATTTTACAATAATTTGTTTAATTAAAAAAATTATTAGTAATGGTATGCCTGGTATTGTATTGCGTTGCAATGGCACTTTTATTGCTTTTTATATAAATTGCGTTGTAAAGATTTTCGATGTGAAATATTGCGTAGTAACAGCATATGTGTTGTAAAAAATGTGTTGTAAAGGTATGCGTTGTAATAGCATGCATTGTATCCTCATACATTCCACATGGAGTGGTCCTGCTGGATATGACACAGGTCACAGGTGGGAGGCACACTTATACACCTACATTTTTGCAAGCTTTTACGTACGGGTATAAAGCAGTGCATGATAATAAACAATACAAGTGATAGAAGAGGCCACGGTGTGTGTGCACCATGCATACCTCAGGCGAAGACATTGACAATTTGTTTGAAACTGATTTAGTGAACAAGGGGTAAACTCTTGCACACACCATTGCAGGGGTTGCTCACAGGCACCTACCGGAGGATGGAGGGGAGAGTCACGAGGTGTCTCTCCAGATCCCCTTTTCCGAGGCATTTACAGTTGGTGCACAGTGCTTACCATTCATGATAACATGTTAGTCTGTTATATGTATAACATAGCTGGAGGAACGCAATGTGACAGACAGCGCAGTCTGAGCTTGGTCTGACCTCAAGCATTATGGAACCTGTTCAGTTATAGCACATGGTCGTGTGCACCCACAGTGAGATATGAGATGATCACACGAAAATCCATTGTGCCGTCTCATGCGCTGAAGAACAAGGCAGTACATGTCCCCTTATGGGCATCCCATTCATCCCACTAAGGGGTAGATTATGATGGCGGACGGACCTGCATCCGTCCGCCACCACCGAGGTGGAGGGAACGTCCGCAGGGGCAGCGGCGTTCCCTCCATTGCAATTAGGATGTGTCCGCCACCCTGGCTGTCACTTCCCGTATATTTAACATTGCAGCGGGTGCTGCTTTAAGCACCCGCCCCAAAGTTAAAAGTGCATGCTGTGCATTTGCATGCACAAAGCGGCAGGCACCGCGCGAGGCCTGTCGCATTGTGCATGCAATTGCGGGGTGTACTATAGGTACCCCCCATGTGCAACCCCCACCACCCCCTTCACCCTGGGGGCCTGCAACGGGCCCCCAATGCAAGGACCGTATGCCTTTTCGTCACATTGCCGCCACGGAAACGCATAGCCCCCAGCGCATCCTAATATGGCTGGCGGTGTCTGATAGACACCGCCACCATATTAGAGTCTTCCCGTCTGCCACGGTCCCCCCACCATTGTAATATGGCGGGGGAAAATAGGTGGCGGACGGGCAAGGATGGCGGACGGATCGCCACCGCCTGCATGGCGGTGGCGATCCGTCCACCATCGTAATTGACCCCTAAGTGAGGCAACAAAGTTTGATGAGAAACCCTGAAATGCCACTCCGGTTGGCTGCTATGTGACACATACTCGCAAAGTCTTTGGCCCAATTGGTGCCTGCTCCGGAAAGTGTGAGGACCGTGACTTCCGTCCACTGCGGGGGTTCATGCTGCCTGCCCGAAAGAGGACCCTGTAAATGCAGGCATGCGCGTGGAGTTTCAAGGAGTGAAAATTGCAGCCCTTTCACAGTTAATCCATCCACAATGCCGGATTGTTAAAGGTGGTTTACGTTTGTGTTATTTTGTATTGTAAACATAGGAAGTGACATAACTCCCGCACTCCCACAAATTGCAATCTTGCCACGTTGTATCCCTTGTTGTAAATAAGCCAACATACACACTTCTTATAGTGATCATTTGTTGGCTGCATTTTTATTAGGAATACATGTATATCTTTTGGGTACTCAGTACCGCATGCAGTAAGCTATCAACAGTGAGCTGCCACGTTTTGTGTCATCATAATCAGCATATCATTGTACATTACATTTGCCAAAATTACCTGTCCATGCAAATTATGCTGACAGCTCGGTGGATAGCTTTATCTGCAGGCTTGTATTGTCTCTTGGCCCTTCTGTGTTGTTCCTTGGTTCGGTTGGGTTTGCCCTTTCTTATGCATGGGGGTTGTAGCAGCTGTCCCGGAGTTAGGCCGCAACTCGCTACCATGTCGGACTCCTGTTGTGCCCTGCCAACCAGCGGAGGCTGGGCTGCAAGCGCCGTCTCCATTTGCTACCCCCTCTTGGTAGGCCAACTCACCCAGCCGTGAGGCGTCCCAAAGTGAGTGGTCCGACACGCCGCCCTTCGGTCCACTCGCCCAGCTGTGAGGCATCCCAAGGTGAGTGGTTCTCTCCCGGCACACCGCTCTCTGGTGTGCCTCCATACCAACCATTCTCCCCGTCGTTCTCCGCCAACGTCCTGCCTGTTCCTCAGCTGTTCCTCAGGTGTGGATGGGTGGGTCAAAAGTTCCTTCCAGAGCTGCTCCCCCGCTCCAAAAGATAGGAGCCTATCTGGGAGAGCCGTGCTTAAATCCCCGCCAGTGAAGCTTGTCCTAGATTGTGGTCGCCCCTCATTCGGTCATTCATATAGTGGCGCTTCTACGTGCCAAAAAACAGTTTTTGCTAGGGGGGTTCAGCGTCGATTATGGCCATTGGGGGCCGCCTTGCGAATCCCTTTTGAACTAAGAGACAGTGTAAATTAGGTCATGCTATTCATTTGCCTTCTTTTTTGTGAGGTATCTCGTTGGGGGAACAATACACAGAAGTGGCAAAGGTGCTGTTTGAAGCACTATATAAAACAGACATTATTAGTGGAGGAATACTTTTAACATTTGTCCTAAAAGTTAAGGCAGACAAGTGCTTCGAAAGTGTCCGGAGCTGTGAGGCACTGCAGAGCCTGCACTTGTTTTTTTAAAGTGTTGGTGTTTACAAGGAGGTGTATCTATGGGCAATACACAAAAAATAAACAAAAGATCCTTCAGCGCATCGGGAAAGCCACGTGCTGTTTCAATGCTTTTTTAATACACTCAACCGAACGGAGGCAATGAAATGTCTCAACCAGTGAGGAGGAAAAGGTGTTAGAGAAGCAATAACACACGTCTGACATTACAGTGGCAGTACAAGTGGCAATTCATGCTGTACACAAACCCGAGATTTCAAGTAGGGGCAGTTTTATGTCTATGAAAATTGACATCTGTTGCAAAGTTTATTCTTGTTACAGCCTATGAAAGAGTTTGTCATTTTGAGCTTCACTTCATAGTTCAAGCAGTGCAGCTGATTTTGTGGAGGAATTCAATGATTCTACATTCTGTCTGCAAAAAAGGTGTGTAAGTGCCAAGTATTGTAGGAATTGGAGTAAAAGGAGGTTCAGTTTGCTGCTTATGATTGACCTGCTGTCAACCTCGTATGTTGTGCATTGTTGAGACTTTAGCTGGAGGCTCAAAGTATCACTGCCTCTTTACCATCTCAAGCTCATAAAACAATGAGACGCAACAAGTACGAAGATCAAGAAGAATCCTATAGGCTAATTGAAAGCATATCCTAATAAAATATAGTTTGAAAATGTACATTTAGAAGAGCTGTGTCTATAATTGGCATCGTACTGTTAACTGCACAAGAGCACAAAGTGTCACTGTCGTTTTTTAACATTTCTTTATTCGTAATCATGGCAATGGATTCAGTGAGAGGAGTAATGATGGCACAGAGTGTAAAAAGCAATGAGAGGTTTGTTGACACATCGTAAGTAAGTAGATGTATTATTTCACATGCAGCCTCACACCGCTTCCTCGTTGTTTAGTTAAAGTGACCCAGCAGGCAGAATTCTCCACACCAAAGTAATTTATTTGACTTTCTTGAAATTGCAAACATTCCCAAGAGTAAGTCTGCGGCAGGTGCAGGTTCCCACCCTTACTCTGTGGTACGTCAAGTGACTTTCCATAGAGGGTCCCATTCTTCCTGCACACGGTGCTCCATAAATGAGATTTCCACACCAGTGAATAGGATCCTCTTGGCGAATTAAAAATCATTTTTCATAATCAACGGGTGGGGGGGGGGGGGGTTAGGATCTTAAAGACATTTACACCAGCCTTTTGCTGGAGCAGGGCTTTAAGTGGGATGAAAAAACTGGGGGGTCTCTCAAAGGGGGCATGGCCAATATATTTAAGGGCGTGGCTTAAAAACTGGTAAGCTAAACATTTGTGCTTAGCATAGTGTGCCGCCCGACCCGTCATGCCGTAACTTCTCCACTAGTGAGAAGTGAGCAGTGTGAGCCGCACATGTCGATGTGCCTGATGTCACTGCAGTCTGGAAAAAAATATGGACCGCTTGTGCCAGGGCACAAAATAGAGCTCAATTGAGACACATTTCGAGACCTCTTTTAAAAAAGTGCCGGTGCTCAGCACCACCTAAAGCCCTGGGCTGGAGTAAAAATCCTACAGTTTCGAGGGTATAAATAGGAATGAGAGAAGTTTTCAGATGCCCACAGGAGCACGTTTGTGAACATTCTCAATGTCCACAGTGTATCATGATTTTGGAACACCAATTTTCCCACCCCTAGAATAGGATTTATGACTTTGACAAAATACCCATTCACGGAGTACATCTTCCTACATGTAAATGCGCCTATATTTGGAATAAATTCCTTTGTGTATTCCTGTCAGGTTTGTTTACGACCAAATTTACGTTTGTGAGTAGGACCCAGTATTTCAAAAGGAGATGAGTCCTATTTGTTTACTCAGAATTACAAGTCAGTTTAATAAGCTCTGTGATGTAATGTTAAGTGTAGGTAGGACTATTTTAATAACAAAATGGACAAGACAGAACACTGCATGCCTTTACCACACATGCCTTTGCCACACATAATTTACCACACAATGCCTTTACCACGCATATACTTTTACCCCGTTAAGCGCGCCGAAAATTCCGCCCCAGTGCGGACGTTCGATTGCGCTAACGGGAATGGAACGTTCAGCGGACGTGCGCAGCACTAGCGAGGTAGTGCACGCGACAACCGCTGAACATTCCCCGCACTCAAGGGGTTACCATGCATATCAATCAACAAGGCGGTAACTTCAGTACGATACAGTCTGCTCTGCAGTCAGAGAGCATCCGTTTTTCACCTACTGGCAACAATATGTACAGTAATGTATTTTACATAGTAACTGTCTGAGAGCACGCATTGCTGCTGATGATATAGAGTACTGTTTAACATACTGCATTTACTCAAGTGATGTGAATTGTGTATTGTACATAGTAACTGTTTTATGCAGGTACCTATCTAGCAGGACTAGACTATCTGAATTTTTCACCAACCGGCAGACAATACGTATAGTCATGTATTTTACATGGTAACTGTCCGAGAGCATGCATACTGCTGTAGATATAGAGTGTGTACATATTAATTGTATTTTACAGAGCAATTATTCCGTGTACATACTTATTTAACAGGACCAGACTATCTGAATATTGCCAGATGTGTATTTACTTCTGTGACCAGTTGCATTGATAGAGCACAATGAATTTGCACATTGTAACTAAGCATGGAATGTGAATATGTGAAAATGAAGGGCATTTTGTGTTCAAATGCAAATGTGAAAGTGGGCTAGAATATCTATACCTTGCATGGGGATGACGAGTTATTATTATTCTCGCCGTCGCTTTTACACTTATGAAATAGAACACAGGTTACTACGGTAATTCAATGCACTGCAGACTGTGTTTGCCTATTCCAAAATGTCCGCCACTGCTATGCAGTCTGTCCTCTGTTGATGTTTACAATGTTATTTTGAACAACTCTTTATTAAGATACTGTGTTTTAAACTTTCTTTCACGTGAGCAAGGCTTGAGAGCCGAAACATGTTGTGAGAGGAATAAACCCCTTATTTTTCATCCTACCTGGTGTGGATTTCTGGTGTCGAGAGCGTACGCTATTTGGACTTGTCGTTGACTTGAATTACCGGCGTGCTCTGCCGGCGAGTACGCCAACTCCCGGAAGGAGCGGTGTTTGTTGGATATATATATATATATATATATATATATATATATATATATATCTCCACACCTTGGTTCACCTTTCCCCGGCCAGCGAGTGCACTTTGCGGGTGCGTGCACCTACGGCGGAACCACGCCGTTCAACATCATCACACTTCTCCTTTGGTTAAAAAGGATAACGGGCGCACTCCCTTTGAGTTTCCACAATTTCGTTTATTTTAAACTATTAGGCAAAAAATGAAAGCATTAGATCAACGCGTTTCGATGCTGCAAGCATCTTGGTCACGATCGATTCTCGGCATTAAAAGGTTAATCCCGATAATCCCGATATTCAATTGTAAATTTATTAATTGGTTGTAAACATCTCCACATTTGTGAGAAACATAATTGATATGCAGTTCTTCTTATTTTTTATAAAACTTAATCAGAATGTGTAAAAAAGATACAAATACTTATTAGGCTCAGTGTTGCAAGTGCTGGTCTAAATCACTAGGATGGAGAAGAAAACTTATTTGCCTAGGTGTATGGCTAATTCTTCTTCTGTGTTAAGACCTAATGGGGTTCTTGTTTGGAGATCAATAATGAATCTCAATTCCAATCGACGCAACTGAATTTCCCTATCTCCTCCTATCTCATTCATGGGGACTTGATCTAAACAGAAAAAGCGCAAGAGATTGCAATCACTCTTGTGTTCTTTGGTGAAGTGTCTCGCCACGGGATAGTTTGGGTCATTGTGCTAAATAGCTCTTGCGTGTTCGAGTATTCTTCTTTTCACTGGGTGAATCGTGCTCCCAATGAAATGCAATTTGCACGTACATTCAAGGCAATATACACTAAAAGGAGTAGTGCATGTCAGGAATTTATTACTTTTCCTGATCATTAATGTCCCCCGGATGTCATAAGTTGTTATCTTAGTGCTTGCCTTAAATACTTTGCAATGTTGACATGGAAAGAATCCAGTCAAGTTGCGTAATCTTGGTGTCCTGGGAACTGAGTCGAAGTGGCTATGCACTAGAAGGTCCCTCAATGATCGATTCTTTCAATATGTGATTTTTGGATAACTAGATAATTCTCCCCCAATTATACCATCTGTTTTTAAGATGTGCCAGTTATGTGCTATCATTTGATGGATTTTTCTAGAGTCTCTCAAGAAAGTTGTGATAAGACGGGGTTTATTGTTATCTTTGCTGGTTGGTCTACTCTTATCATTTAGTAGATTTGTTCTCGGAATCTTTTGAACCTTATCATATGCCTGATGTAAAATTTGGTCCGAGTATCCCCTCACTTTAAACCTTAGCATCGACTCATTTGCTGCCACTTCAAAATCTTTTGCTAATGTGCAGTTTCTCTTAAGACATAGTAATTCCCCGTACGGAATACTGTTCTTTAGAGATTTGGGATGACAGCAGCTGGCTTCAAAGATCGAATTCCCTGCTGTGGAAATATATATATATATATATATATATATATTGTCGCTCCAGGTTGTCCACCTCTTGAGTAGCACACGAGCAGCAGCTTAATTTATGTGTAGGTGAGGACGGGGATCTGCTTGTAGATGCCGCTCCGTAATGGATCTACCCGACGCGTTTTGAAGCTCCATCTGCTTCTCTTCAGGGGCTTTAACGGAAGCGGTGTGCGCACCCGCTGACACACTTCTCCAATTTCCATATGACACACCCGCTGATGGGAGGCTCCGATGAGACTGTGCATTATGGGAAGTGTGGTGTGGAAAGCACACAATCAAGTCCTGTATGGACCCCACAAGTGGGCTCGTCCTCGATCCCATGTACGGCTGCTGTTTCACTTCTGTGACCCCCAAGGGTAACGGGGTGGTGCATACTCCGCGGCTGGACTGCTGCGTGTAAATTGTCGCTCCAGGTTGTCCACCTCTTGAGTAGCACACGAGCAGCAGCTTAATTTATGTGTAGGTGAGGACGGGGATCTGCTTGTAGGTCTCAAGATATGTGCTCCAGTGGATTTTGAGAAATTAACGTTGAAAAATATATATATATATATCTGTGACAGCGTCCCGGTTAGTGCCCCGGTTCGCGTACCAGACGCGTAACGGAACTTCGCGAGGAGAAGCGGATTGGCTCTCCGGTGACTGTCAACATTCTAAACAGTCCGGAGCGGCCGCCATCTTGTCTCTCGGTAGGATCGAGAGACAAGAGGTGGAAATAAACGAAGGGGGAAATGAATGAAAGGGGGCAAGGTAGACCCCTCCTGACCCCCTAGGATTGATGAGGGGGCTATTAAAGGGCCCCGCGGGGCAAAAAAATAAAAGACATTTTTTTTCGATTTTTCCCGGTGGAAGCGCTACCCGGTACGCGAACCGGGTAGCTCACCGGTAGCGTAACAGGAGTCCGCCATCTTGTGTTTCGGACAAATTTAGTCACAAGATGGAGGATAAACAATGTTGGGAATGGGTATAAGGGGGCACGGGAGACATATCCTGACCCCCTAGGTTTTCTGAGGGTGGCTGAGGAGGCCCATATATGTAAAAATGTTCGCACGGTTAGCGCCTGGTCCGCGCATCGGGTAGCGTTCCGGAAAGCGTAACAAGGGGAAAACCAAGGGAAATAGTAAAATAATATTTTAGAGTGCTTTGAGGTAGGGTAGCTCTGAATAGAGCTGTTGTGTTGTGTGGGTGATGTAAGTACCAACATTTAGGTACCAATGAAGAGTCTAAAATTCAATGTACACCGTCTCCTCTGTAGATATTTTGCATGTTCTAATATGGGTTATTTAAATGTACATGTGTAGAAAAGCACTTCATGCTTTACAGCAATTGTATTTTGAACTGATTGTACTTTCCTCTTAGTCCTCCTATTTGTTTTTTTTCCCCACACTCTTCTTCAGCATGATAGTTGATAAATTCGTTCCCTCAAAAAATTTATATACGTAAAAAAATTATATTAAATACATATAAAATATATTTTTCCTTTAAAAGAAAAATGCATTTTACAGCTTTTGATATTTGCTATTAAAAAAACATTGAAATTAACTGAAAAAAACATAGGTTATAGACCATATATAGTTAGGAATTAGTATTTACAAAACCTTGAAAATTCACTGAAAAAACCATAGGTTATAGACCATATATAGTTAGGAATTAGCATTTACAAAACCTTATTTTACTCACACAAAACCATTGAAATTCGCATATATAGTTAGTTGCACTAACTATATATCGCGCACCCGCAATCCACTGCTGATGATGTCACATATTACATCATTCATGACATGGTCAGTGACATCACTGATGACATCACTGATGAGAACTCAAATGACATCACTGACTACATCACTGATGACATCATCCAGTGACTGTATGTTTCTCTAAAGTTAAAATATGTCTTATATATTTAAGAATGAGTGGATGTATAAGTGTCTGGATGAAGGATTTAGTAGGTGCATGACTGACTGTATGAGAGAGTGATTAAATGTGTCTCACTGAGTGCATGGGTTAATGACTAAACTGTCTTAACTTGTGCATCATTATATCTGTTGTTCTGTAAACTGCTGCATGTGTTGATCAGTAGCTATATGAGTAACTATATGGGTTATTGATTGGTTGCCCAAGTATTTGTATGGGAGAGTGAGTGTGTGTGTGTGGGTGGCTGGGAGGTGTGTGATTCTGTGCATAGATGTGTGAACAGTTGATTCACTAGATGTATGGGTTCAAAACTGCATGTGGAAACAGCTGTATGGGTGGTTGACTGTGTGCATGAGTGTATTAGTGAGTGAATGGATATCTCAGTGCTACATGTCAAAGTTAGTACATATGTAAAACACAGTACATGTGAGAGTTGACATATATAAATTACTGTGTATAAGAGGCAGTGAATGTGTGAGTGGCTGCATGGATCATTGAAAACTTGTATCAGTGATTGTATAAGAGAATAAATATGTGTTAGAATATGTTTGAATAAGTAAGGTGTGTATAACTGTATAGTTGAGGAAATGGAGGTGTGATTGATTCTTTGCATGACTGACTAGGTGTATGAGTAACTCCATGGATGAGTGACAATCTGTGAGTGTCTGTTTACACTGAGTGTATCTAAGGTTATATTAGAGTCTGAAGAGGTTCATCGTATTATCACATGAATGATGTCATCAGTGATGTCGTCAGTGATGTCATTTGAGTTGTCATCAGTGATGTCATCAGTGATGTCCCTGACCATGTCATGAATGATGTAATATGTGACATCATCAGCAGTGGATTGCGGGTGCGCGATATATAGTTAGTGCAACTAACTATATATGCGAATTTCAATGGTTTTGTGTGAGTAAAATAAGGTTTTGTAAATGCTAATCCCTAACTATATATGGTCTATAATCTATGTTTTTTTCAGTGAATTTTTAAGGTTTTGTAAATGCTAATTCCTAACTATATATGGTCTATAACCTATGGTTTTTTCAATGAATTTCAATGGTTTTTTAATAGCAAATATCAAAAGCTGTAAAATGTATTCTTATTTTAATGGAAAAATATATTTTATATGTTTTTAATATAATTTTTTTATGTGTATATTTTTTTTTGTTTTTTTATTTTTTGTTTAGCTACCGGTCCGCGCACCGCGTAGCTTCCTGTTAGCTTAATTTGGTTCCGCGAACCGGTAAACGTTCCGTTAGCGCAACTACCGCGTTAGAAAACAACATTGTGACGCGTCGCGTAAGCGCGACGTATCGCGTTGCCGCGTAATGCGTCTTATGATGCGCCGCGTTAGCACACCCGGAAGCGTTCTGGAACGTGAACCGAGGCGCGAAGCGCAGCTACCCGGAAGCGCTCCGGGTGCATAGCGGGACGCGCAACGTAAGCGTAACAGGTCATGTGACTTGAAAATAACACTTTTTATTGGTTGATTTCACTTTTTGGTTTCCTAATGATGTAAGGCTAGGTCATGTGACCTAAAAATAACACTTTTCATTGGTTTAGAACATTTTTTTTTCCCAAATGATGAAAGCCCCCTCCTATTTTTCTCACTCTGACTTTCAACTTTGTGAGAGGAAGACCTATTTTGCTTATTGGAAGATGGCTTCAATTGTAGCTGCAGCTGGTGGACCCCCACCACCTCCACCACCTCCTAGGAAGGATGGACCACCTCCCCAGTTTATTCCCAACCCTGAAGAAGAGGAGGAAGAAGAAGAACAGGATGTACATGACAAAGTACTTTTGCCTGAAGAGCCCCGGAAATCACACCGCAAGGACAATTTCATTTGGCAGTTTTTTACATTTCCTCAAGGCCAAAAAAAAGTGAATGCCCATCATGTTACATGCCTGATATGCAAAGAAGTTCTGTCCCGAGGTACAGATAAAAAGTATAGCTTTGGGAACTATACTATGCATCGCCACATGCAAAGGTGGCATCCAATAAATTACAGTGTGGCGGAGGTGCGTAACCTACGTGAAAATCCACCAACTCCTGTGGCCACCACCTCAACGCATGAAAGTCTTTCGGGACCAGAGGCGAGGGAGACGGTCCCCACTATCCAAACTAATTTTCAACACATCAAGCTGGTGTGTATTTATTGTGGGGGTTTGCTTTCTTACGGCTAAATGAGCATAAACTTAATGAACAGAGCATTTGAAAATCACAAGTGCTCCAAACGCCCCAAAAAGTGATTATTTTTTTTTTGCTCCTGTTGAGCCGTTTCTAATGCCTGTTTTTTGTTGTTCCCCCTGAAAAAAGCAAAAAATAAATAAAATTGTTCAAAAAATACAAAAAAAGTAAAAAATGTTCAGAAAAATAATAAAAAAAATATAAAACAAAAACAATAAAAAAAAGTTCTTTTCAGAACTACCTCCCATTTATAAAAAATTGCTAAAATGTTTAGCACTCTTTCATTTTCTTTTTTTTTGATTCGCTTCCTGGTTCGCGCCCCAGTACGCGAACCGGAAGCGAACCAAAATTTTTTTTTTTTTAAATTGTGTATATAAGGGAAGGAGACAGAGAGAATAATGTTAAAAGAAAGACTGCTATAGGGAGTAACACAGAGATACTGTATAATAGATAATTATACAAAAAAAAGTTGTAAGCGGGAAAAATTGAGAAAAAGAAAATAGAAAAGGAAGGGAAAGAAAAAAAGAGTGTAGAAGAATAATAAACAATAGTTACTTGGAGAATGTGAATGAATTTTCAAATTAAAAAGAAACAGAGTAAAGGATGTGGAATAAGAAGTAGGGATAGAACCGGACTAAAACAACAACCCTGAGGGAAGGTGTTAAAAAAAAGAGAGTGTTAGTAAATAGGATTAAAACAAGGTGTATCATAGTGAATAAAATAAAAACATGTGGAATGACAGAGAGAAAAAACAGAAAGAAGAAAAGAAGAAGTGATAGAAAAAGAATAATTGAAACAGCAAAGAAATGAACATAAGATACTGTGCATGAACTACAGAGAGAAAGCATAAAGAACAACTTGTAAAAGAGTGAAGAGACAGTGACAGTTTGTGTTACAGAAACGGACTGAGTGAAAAGGAGTGAGGAACTGTGAGAACAGAGGGACTGAGAAAAGGAGTGGAAGGAGTAGAATAAGAAAGTAATAGAAAAGGAATGAGGGAAGTAGCAAAGGCAGGAAACTGAGGGTTAAAGAAATGAAGCAGTGGAACTAATAAAAGTTAAATGTGAAAGAGATGTAACGGAATGAGTACTAAACACTTACCTTATGATTGTCGTTAACTTAGTCACTTGTTATTTTTATACTTTCAATCTGTGAATGAAAGAACAAAAATTTAAAAATTGATAGAAGGTAGTAAAAGATGAGTGAGCATGAGACAAGATGAGTACATATTAAAAATCACAATTCAAAGTACAGAATTAATTATACATATTAAATGGTTTATTTTTGCAGTTCTCAGAATACATCGTCCTCCTCGACCTGTGGGAAATAACTGTGGAAAACACCGAGCTTCCAAACTTTCCTCCCAAACACTAATGGGACTCCCTTTGGTTCGTTTCATTTGAAACAACTCAATAGCATTCCCCATGACTTCCTTGGAATGCAAAGGATGAACACTATAATGTTCATATATTTCTTCATTTTTAGAGGCTTCTACTATCTCAATTTGTCTAGCACACAATTCGCTGTCTTCTTCTTCACTTACTTCCTCTTCTGCAACACATACATTCTTGTAGTACTTATTGTTTTTTATCAAATACAATGTTGCCTTTTTGACTTTCCTAACATCCACTAAATCTTGCCAGATTTTCTTACTCTTTGTCGGAACCCCATTAACTAGGATAACCAGAGGTTCCTCTTCCACTTTCTCTACTCCAATTGTATTCATGGTTTTCTTCAAATCTAAAGGAAAATAAACAACTCTTCCCTTTAATCCTCTCTGTAAATCTGATGGAGGCAATTTCCCTGTCTTTGGCTCCATTCGTACAATAGCCTGAAAGGGATGCACACTTTGAATCAAAATAGATTCATAAGTATTTAAATCCTTCAATTCAGAAGGAATGTCAACCAATTCCAGATTATTATGAACCGCTCTAGCAGGCATCCGGTTTTGGTTTAATTTGTTAAAACAATAAGTACACATACGTTGGTCCGATCCCAAATCAAAACAATTTTCTACCATCAAGTATGTGGCAAAATCCTTCCATTCACTATTGGTTTCCATTTCACCTTTTGCATATAAATCCACTAACTTAGTCTGTTTCTTATAATAAGTCCGTCGACAACACACACAAGTGAAATTAGGCCTCTCACTTGATTTCACCTGAAAGATGGAAATTTCCTTGTGAAACATATCTATATTAGAAATCTGTACACTCTCTTCCACATTACCTTCTTCTACTGGGTCAATTTCAACATTGTTCTCTTTACTAGCAAATTAAAAGAACTCAATTTCTTTACAAATATTCTTCACATGTAGTTCTGAACCATGCAAAAGAGCACTGCTCAATTGTTTAAGCATAATTGCTGGACTCTTAGCATAATACAACATTCTCACTAATTTCCTCACTTTATTATGATGCACTGCAAGCATCCTGAAATGATAAAAAACACTCTGGCATACTCTTCTGGAAAGACAAGCCAGTGAATGCCCATGCAAACCCTGTTACTTCTCTCACTCTGCAAGGATCTAATTCTTGCAACAACTTCATTTTCTGTTTTAAACTTTTCTTATTAAATGTACGAACAAAATCAGAAAGCAAATTGATGGAATCCTGTCGCACACTACAAATACTACTACATTTCCAGGTGTACACTGGTCCCTTAGGACGTCTTCCTAAAACCTCATCACCTAACACCTCTTCTGCATCTGCAGACACAAGTTTTTCTTTTTCAACCGGACAACCATCTTTTACCTCATATGCTCGACCACTGGTGTCAACTGCATGCACCAAATCATTGTCCTGGAAGTAACTCTCCTTATTGAAAAATGCCTCACAACTTGAACGATGCATCCATTCTCCTGAGAAAACTTCACAAAAATTACTACGATTAACTACTCTCTTCCATCTACTATTTGATTTGAAATCAGAAATTACCTTGTTTAGTTTCCTAATTCTATTGATTACCAAAATAAATAACTTTCGCTTAATTTCAAAAGCCTGATCAATAATTTTCTCTACATTTTTCTTTTTCTTATAAAATGCCACTTTCTGTTGGCCTTTCTCAAAAAATTTTAACAAATTGACAATTATCCTGTTGCGGAACATTCGCCTACGAATGTCCCTGAATTGATTTTCCCTTCTATTGCCATGCACAGACTTATCTCCTGCTCTAGCAGAAACTTTTTTGACAGGCCTTTCCTTTTCCTTTAAATTGTCTCTCTTCTTATGCACTAAAACATGTTCAATACTAATATTTGTTTGTCGGCAAATTCTTTTTAAAAATGATTTAATTTTCTTACCCGGAGCTTTTTTGGCGACTTGATACGATTTAATAGTAGAGGACTGCTGCAAATCTTTACCAAGGTGGAATGTAAGTCGCTTTGCTTCTTTTTGTTTTCTCTGCCTTGAGGGCATTTTTTAAAGTTTTCTAAAGATCTTCAGATAAATCTGTGGAATTTATTTTACAAAATTGATATTAACCACTATTACCAAACAGTAAACCAATAACAGTAGGCAAACAATTAACACACTAGTTGTCAATTCTACCTACAGTAATTTAACAACATATCCAAAGGGGGCGTATTTTCAAGGCCCTTGCACCATGGGGGAAGTGAGTTAAAATTCCAAGCACACATGGGGTCGTATTTACAAGGCCCTTGCACCAGGGGAAAGTGACTTAAAATTGCCAAGCAGACATGAGGGCGTATTTACCACACCCATGCACCAGGGGGAAGTGAGTTAAAATTGCCAAGCACACATGAGGGCGTATTTACAAGGCCCTTGCACCAGGAGGAAGTGACTTGAAATGGCCAAGCACACATGAGGGTGTATTTACAAGACCCTTGCACCAGGGGGAAGTGACTTAAAATTACCAAGCAGACATGAGGGCGTATTTACCACACCCATGCACCAGGGGGAAGTGAGTTAAAATTGCCAAGCACACATGAGGGCGTATTTACAAGGCCCTTGCACCAGGGGAAAGTGACTTAAAATTGCCAAGCAGACATGAGGGCGTATTTACCACACCCATGCACCAGGGGGAAGTGAGTTAAAATTGCCAAGCACACATGAGGGCGTATTTACAAGGCCCTTGCACCAGGAGGAAGTGACTTAAAATTGCCAAGCAGACATGAGGGCGTATTTACCACACCCATGCACCAGGGGGAAGTGACTTAAAATTGCCAAGCAGACATGAGGGCATATTTACCACACCCATGCACCAGGGGGAAGTGAGTTAAAATTGCCAAGCACACATGAGGGCGTATTTACAAGGCCCTTGCACCAGGAGGAAGTGACTTGAAATGGCCAAGCACACATGAGGGTGTATTTACAAGACCCTTGCACCAGGGGGAAGTGACTTAAAATTACCAAGCACACATGAGGGCGTATTTACAAGGCCCTTGCACCACCATAAGGTGTGGCCTATCCAGAGGTATGCTGGATTGCCTGGCAGCCATGGTAAAACCAAGAAATATCTAGGAGCAAAAAGGCAGGTCTTGCAGTCACAAAAGTTTGTTTGAGGTGAGGCCTACTCAGGGATGCAGATGAAATGTTGGCATGTTGAAGAGTATAGAAGACATAATACATGTGCAGGCCAACAGATGAAGTGAGTCATGTCCACTGCACACTTGAACAAAGGCCAGACCTCCTCTGTCTCCCTGGACAGGCCTAAACCTCATCTGCACAATGTGATTAGTAATGTTAGGAAACACAGGTGATGTAATTAAAAAACGTGCAAATATTTTTGCTCATTTCACAATCACATCACCTGTGTTTCCTCAGCTTATGTATCTCATTGAGCAGATATAGTCTAGCATATCCAAGAGTACGCAGAAGGTGAGGACTGTATGCAGCAGTGCAATGTACATAATTCTCCTCCTTTGACAATTACAGAAGCCTCAGCATATCCATGCCCCCTAAACAGTCCTAAATGTATATCATTATTATCATAGTGACTATGAAACTCTAGCAGTACATATTGTGAAACCTAAATGACTTCAAGAAACGAGTTTTTAAACCGTCAAACAAGCAAATTATTCTCCCATATTCATGTTGGGAAATGAAATATTTATTTAGAAAAGCAGACCCCATGTTGTCCTTCTCATAAATTTGAAAAGTATTTCTTTTAAAAAAAAAACGATTTTCTGGTCATAATTTGAAAACACAGCACAGCTCCTATGTACAAGCACACCCTAGCTGGCTTCCTTATTTTCTCCAAAAAGCATACTAATCTCTTTCTAAATTAAATAAATCTTTTTTCACCTTAGCACGATTTTTAAACACATCATGTAAGCAAATTAGTTTTCCAGATTCATGGGAGAAGTACCTTAAAATTGTCTAGCACACATAAGGGCGTATTTACAAGGCACATACACCAGGGGAAAATGACTTAAATTTGCAAAGCACTCATGAGGGTGTATTTACAAGGACCTTGCACCACCTTTAAAATCACTTTTAAAATGGGGAAAATGACGGGAATGTGTCTCATAAGCCTTGTAAATATGCCCCCATGTTGACTATGTAACTCTTGCAGAACATATTGTGAAACCTACATGACTTCAAGAAACGAGTTTTTAAGCCAACAAACAAGCAAATTATTCTCCCATATTCATGTTGGGAAGTGAAATATTTATTTAAAAAAGCACACCCCATGTTGTCCTTCTCATAAATGCTAAAATAATGTCTTTTTGTTAAAAAACGATGTTCTGGTCATAATTTGAAAACACAGCACACCTCCTATGTACAAGCACACCCTGTCAGTACTAATACTTCACATTATCTATAATTATAATTTATCAAATAGGCAAAATCTTTTTGGAAAAAATAATGAAAACACTTGACACAAAACAACATTTTAAATGCACAGCTGGCTTCCTTATTTTCAACATAAATTATACTAGTCTCTATCTAAATTAAATGAATTTTTTCTCACCTTAGCAAATGCTTTTTGAATTTCAAAACAGTCTCAGACACACACCAAATTTTCTTTAGCAGAGCAAAGAGTATGCACTCCAGAGGCTGCAACCAACAAAGGCACAGAAATGCTGTATTTCATCACACATATCTCTCATGTCACCCAATCAAAACTCTTCCCTCACTTTTTTCAAATCAACAGCCTTCCCCCCTCTGCCCTTTCTGCCCTTTTTCCATAGCAACTACCTCCTGAAAGACCTCTCATGTTTACAAGCTCACACAACAATGTTTCAAATGAACTCTGAACTCTCAGTACACCTGCTAATCCACTGCAATGTTTCTTAAAATCATTTTTTCTTAACCATTCAAATTACATCTTTCAAAGAACACATCCATGCACCCTAACTTTCTGTTTTCAGAAATGGAAATCCACAAATCACTGCTAGTGAATCATTAGCACTGAAACTCCACAGTTTTTTTTCTTTACAAACTCCTACTGTTTCAACTGCCATTTCATTCCCACACTTCATCTGACTGCAGCAGAACCTCCTCTCACCATGTTTTCTGTCTGGATTCTTGGACATAGCTACATCCACTGGGCTCACAGGTATGCTGATAACAGAAATTTACACAACCTCAATTTACAAAATGTGGAAATCAAATGGATTGGCCAAAGAGGATTGAGATGTCACCAATTGATACCATTGGTGAAAACCTTTTTACATTTGCCAAACCCTGACCTCATAATAGTGCACTGTGGAGGAAATGATTTGGGCACTTTGACTGGGGTAGGTCTGGAAATGCTCTTAAAGGACACCTTTGAGCAATTAATGGCACTTTTTCCTCAAACTGCCTTGGTATATTCCAATATATGCCAAAGACAGAAATGGAGGTGGTCCAATCAAATTTGTCCACAAATTGAGAAAGCGAGGAAGCATGTAAATAAGCCTGTTTCAGCTTATATGAGAGACATGGAATGGGCGCCATCTACAACAATAACTTGCGTTACTACATGCAAGCTATCTACAGAGGAGATGGTGTGCACTTCTCAGATGAGGGAAACAGAGTTTTCATACAAAATTTAAGACTGTGTATTGGTACCTACTTATAAGTACCTAGAACTTACACAGAACCCAAAAGCTCTTTTCAGAGCTACCTTAACTATAATTACTCTTTTAAAATTTCGAATGTACCTTTTTTCACTAATTTTCACTTATGTTCGCTTCCCGGTTCGCTACCCGGTTCGCGTACCGGCAGCTAACCGCGCGAAAAATTGGAAAAAAAAATTTCCGACATATATGAGCCTCCTCAGCCACCCTCAGAAAACCTAGGGGGTCAGGATACGTCTCCCGTGCCCCCTTATACCCTATCCCAACATTCTTTATCCTCCATCTTGTGTCTAAATTCATCCAAAACACAAGATGGCAGACTCCCGTTACGCTGCCGGTTAGTTTCCCGATACGCTATCTGGAACACTACCCGGTTCGCGTACCGGGTAGCGCTTCTACCGCGAAAAATCAAATTTTTTTTATTTGCCCCACGGGACCCTTTAATAACCCCCACATCATTCCTAGGGTGTCAGGAGGGGTCTGCCTTGTCCCCTTTCATTAAATTCCCCATTCGTTTTTCTCCACCTCTTGTCTCTCGATCCTACCGAGAGACAAGATGGCGGCCGGTCCGGACTGTTTAGAATGTTGACAGACACCGGAGAGCCAATCAGCTTCACTTCGCGAAGTTCCGTTACGCGTCAGGTACGCGAACCGGGGCGCTAACCGGAGAGCTGTCACAGATATATCTGTTTTTTAAAACGTTAATTTCTCAAAATCCACTGGAGCACATATATTGAGACATAGCAAAGGCACGTCGGGCAAACCATATCTACAATTTTGCCAAGTTTCGTGTAAATCCATTCAGCCGTTCGAGCTAAAAGTGATTCCAACCGACCTATGGAAAAATGAATGGGAAAAATGCGTTTTGGGACCCCCCTTTTTTCTCAGCCCCCCCTTGACGAAACCCCCCCAAATTTTTAGGGGCTGCTCAGAAACTAAATGTGCCATTTTCCTGAAACTTTCAGCCAATTCCGTCCACAAACGCCAAAGTTATTCGACATAGAATTTTCAGAAATCCCATAGGAAAAAAATCCTAACTATATATACCTACTGGCGACCGCCAGTAGGCAATATATATATATATATATATATATATATATATATATATATATATATATAAATATATATATATATATATATATATATATATATATATATATATATATATATGGTGCAGTCAATGTAGTCAAAGAAGTGCAGCGCGGATGTTAGGGAAGTTTAATCTTTGATTCCTTTTTTTTATTAAAGAAATATGAAATATTCAAGAAGCCTGTGTGTCCGTGCGTGTGCCTTTATAACATAACTCTCCATAAAGTGGCTTTCTTCCAGTTGTCCTTTTTTAGAATTATTTCAGTAGGTAATAGATATATATATATATATATATATTGATCACCAATCCGGTTCCCTCTGATGAAAGGAAGGCACTGACACCGTGACTTTGACTCAAGGAAAGATTTAATCCGACATGCTGCACAGACGCGTTTCGGCGGAAGCCTCCGCCTTGCTCACTTAACTCTGTTGTAATTGGCATACGTTTATATAATGCATTACATGCTGACACATCACAAACAGACCTTATGTCATGATTGGCTATTCGTCGTTATGGTAACAAGTGAGTCATGGCTTAACACACTACTAGCATAGACACAGAAGCGTCTGTAGTTTTAAGGACAAAACCGTCATGGTTACATATTGTTCCACTACCGACATTTGACACATTGCAATTGTTAAAGTTATCCTCGCAAACTTATATACATAACAAACTAATGCAAGATATTTGTGATATGCTGTTCTAAATCATGTTTGCGTTCCTTCCGAAGTTTTCATGACTGAGAGCTAATATCAAACAATTAAGTATCATTGTGCATTGTTACAAAATTATAGCCAGTCATGTTATATCACTTCGGTGCACGTTTGAATTAATTTAAATAATAATACTAATTCATAGGTTATACTACCTATTACATTATCTCCAAGTGGACTTAATTACTACGGTGCATATACATATCAACGTTCACGCTCGTGTCTGCGCCTGACATTTGTATCATTCAAATGTTACCGCTGTGTCTACCATACCATCTAGTTATACTGTATTAAATTGTGGCATACATGTCTAACCAAAATAATAGCACACATTGTGACTCAGAATTCATAATAAATTGTATGTTTCAAACGTGCAGAGTTAAAAACTGGAATGGGATTATATTGTCGGGAAGGGTTCTACTTTGGATTCATAAGTGGACAGTCATGGCTTCATCTGAGTTCAATCCATTAGGGATTTTTGAATTTAACAAGATTATGTATCTTGACTCAAGACGTCGTAAGGCTAGTCTGCTGTTTCCACCCCTAGGGTTTTTTGGAACACTGTCTATCACATAATAGGCAATATGTTTGATATTCCCATCATGTTTAGTATTTATGTGCCTGGCCACAGGGTACGTTTGATCGTTGTTTGTGATGGCACGCAAATGTTGGAGAATTCTCACATGTGCTTGGTGAATAGTACTCCCAACATAGCGTTTGCCACAGCTGCAGACCAGAACATACACGGCATACTCCGTTTTACATGAGTAGCCGCCCCTGA
The DNA here is from genome assembly GCF_964263255.1 of Lissotriton vulgaris. NCBI lineage: Eukaryota > Metazoa > Chordata > Amphibia > Caudata > Salamandridae > Lissotriton > Lissotriton vulgaris. Next base: position 164,061 of record NW_028252683.1, on the reverse strand, counting down.
TGGTGTAGGGTTTGTTCCTGAATGGTACACTGACCTCCTTCATGTTTAGCCCTTGTTTGCAGGCTTTACACTTCATGCACTTTTTAAAGCCTTTCTGAGGTGGGGGCCAAGTGACTGGTTTTTTTAGTGTAGGGGAGTTACACACTAGTTGGTCACGCATGGATTTGGCCTTCCTAAATGTTAAACTCGGTCTGTTCCCATTCAGGTGTCCTATTACTGGATCATTTTTGATCAGGGGCCAATGTTTCTGCAGAATTTTTCTGACCTGATTGTGGTACATGTTGTAGCCAGTTATCATTCTTGGGGGGTTACCAGTCACAGTAGTTGGAATATTTTTAGTTTCCAAGTCTTTGGTGAATAATAAATCCTTCCTGTTTTTGGTTTTGCATTTGCTCTCAGCTTTTATGAGGGTGTGTGGTTTATACCCTCTCTTACTCAATCTTTCGAATAGGTCTTTTTTGGCCTTAGTGACTCCTTCCTCTGTACTGCAATTGCGTGTCATGCGCAAGCATTCTGCATAAGGAATGGACTCCTTTAATTTAGTGGGGTGGAAACTTTGTGCGTGAAGCACTGCATTACCTGCTGTTGGTTTCCTATAGGTTCTTGTCTGGATTCTGTCATTTTGTACATACACTTCTATATCCAAAAATTGGAGCATTTCCTTACTAGTTGTGCTAGTAAATTTTAAATTCAGGCTGTTTTCATTTAGGTCTTTGGCGAATGCCTCTGCACTCTCAATGGTACCCCTCCAGAGGATGAAAATATCATCGATGTAGCGCTTATAAAGCACCACATTTTCTGACATTTTTACCTCATGTTTAACGGCTAATACCTGCTCCTCCCACCAGCCCATATGCAAATTCGCATAGCTGGGGGAGAAGCAAGTACCCATTGCCGAACCTTGCAGTTGTTTGTAGTGCAGTTTATCAAATAAAAAGGTGTTATTATTTAGGCACCACTCTACCATCTGTAGTAACATCAACGAGTGTTGGTACAATGCTATTGGACGTTTATTCAAATAGTGTTCCAAAGCCCGCAGCCCATCTGTGTGTCTAATGCTCGTGTATAACGCTTGTACATCCAGAGACATAAACACAAAATCCTGTTCCCACTGTAAATCATATATGTGCCTCAAAAAGTCACCACTGTCCTGTATATAAGCTGGAAGGTCTTTAACAAATGGTTGAAGAAAATAATCAACAAATGTGCTGGTGTTTTCAAACAGACTGCCAATGGCAGAAATAATAGGTCTCCCAGGTGGCTCTGTTGGGTTTTTATGAACTTTGGGTATGAGATATAGCTGGGGAGTAGTTGGATAGTCATTTTTGAGGAAAGCTAGTTCTGCTTTGCTTATTAGCCCCAAATTCCTCCATTTGTATAAGTCACAGTGGTACCTCTCCTGTATACCCACTATGATGTTTGGGCTCACTCTACAGTAGCATTCTTGATCCAGCAATTGCTTCATTGCTTCCTCATTGTACATTTTGAGTGGCCATAGCACCACATTGCCACCCTTGTCAGACCACCGCACAACGATATCTGATCTCATCTGTATTTTGGCAATCAGTGCACTATACTCCATTCTCTTGTTGTGGTCTTTCGTGCAGAATTGCCGCGTGCTTAGTATTGATAGTTCTTTCAGATCTTTAATTACATTCTCAGAAAAAAGGTCTAGACCATCTTTGAGCAGTACAGGCATGAATATGGATTTCGGTTTAAACTGCGTTTGTACCGTTTGATGTGTGCTTAAGTCTGCTAAGTTGGCTATTTCTCCTGGTGTCATTTGGCTAAGGGATTCCTCATATTCAAGGGCATTCATGTCTCCTAGCACTGCCATATCCGCAATACTCAGGGTTTCAGCGATTCCTTGGCCTATGTTCTCTGGACCCATATTTTTGTTGGTACTGTTTAAGAAGTGTTTCTGCAATTTAAGCTTCCTTATATATTGGAACAGATCTATCCTGGTTTGGGTGTAATCAAAGTTAGTTGAGGTGCAAAATGTCAATCCCAATGATAGTATTTCCGTTTCTCTCGCTGTCAGTTCCAGATCGGTCAGATTAATAACCGTGTTGTCCAAATCTTTCATATATATATAGATATAGATATATATATATATATATATATATATATATATATATATATATATATATATATATATATATATATATATATATATATATATATATATATATATATATATATATATATATATATATATATTAGAACAGTTTTTCTCCAAGGGAAGAAAGTTGGTCACACCTTGGAAAACTCTTTAAAAGGCTGCTTTATTAATGGAACAACAAGCGACTTGAAGGCTGAGTCCTGACATGTTTCGTTCCTCCTGGAACTTTCTCAAAGGGTAAGCCTCGCTCTCTAACCTGTTTCATGCAACTCCACAGTTCGATGTTGCAGCATCCATTTCGTTTGCCTCCAGTGGCCTTTATTCAGGAATCACTTCCGTTTCGAAATGCATTGTAGTACTTGTGGTTGCGCATCAGTTCTAGACCTTTTGAATATGCAGTCCGGTGTTGTTTCAAGGTCTTCTTTCTTTAATTGCGTGTCCAACTCGGTGTTATTTTAAATGCTGTTACTGATTTCGGACACCCGTCCGGATATGCAATTTAAAAGGGCTATTTTATTTAAAGACCCTCCAGTGGGTAGAGCGCTTTGCCGCTTTGTGTATTGTGGGCGCTTGTTATTAAAGGTGCTCCTCCGTTGTGGCAGCGAGTTTCCATGGGTCAGTTTACATTTGAAACTGACATCCTCACCAATGCCGAGATTCAGTCCTCGGTGGCGCCAATCTCCCTATGCGGTTTCCCGTTCAGCAGGCTGGTTCAGGGCGGGAGATTCACGGCGCTCTTGTGGCGGTGCTTGACCTTCGGCAGAACCACGCCGATATGTATTAGAACAGTTTTTCTCCAAGGGAAGAAAGTTGGTCACACCTTGGAAAACTCTTTAAAAGGCTGCTTTATTAATGGAACAACAAGCGACTTGAAGGCTGAGTCCTGACATGTTTCGTTCCTCCTGGAACTTTCTCAAATATATATATCTATTACCTACTGAAATAATTCTAAAAAAGGACAACTGGAAGAAAGCCACTTTATGGAGTGTTATGTTATAACATATATAATATATATATATATATATATATATATATATATATATATATATATATATATATATATATATATATTCACTGAAAAAACCATAGGTTATAGACCATATATAGTTAGGAATTCGCATTTACAAAACCTTATTTTACTCACACAAAACCATTGAAATTCCATATATAGTTAGTTGCACTAACTATATATCGCGCACCCGCAATCCACTGCTGATGATGTCACATATTACATCATTCATGACATGGTCAGTGACATCACTGATGACATCACTGATGACATCTCAAATGACATCACTGATGACATCTCAAATGACATCACTGATGACATCACTGATGACATCTCATTTGACATTACTGATCACATCACTGATGATATCATTCATGTGATAATACGATGAACCTCTTCAGACTCTAATATAACCTTAGATACAATCAGTGTAAACAGACACTCACAGACTGTCACTCATCCATGGAGTTACTCACACACCTAGTCAGTCATGCAAAGAATCAATCACACCTCCATTTCCTCAACTATACAGTTATACAAACTTTACATATTCAAACATATACTAACACATATTTACTCTCTTATACAATCCCTGATACAAGTTCACAATGATCCATACAGCCACTCACACATTCACTGGCTCTTATGCACAGTTATTTATATATGTCAACTCTCACATGTACTGTGTTTTACATATGTACTTACTTTGACATGTAGCACTGACATATCCATTCACTCACCAATACACTCATGCACACAGTCAACCGCCCATACAGCTGTTTCCACATGCACTTTTGAAACCATACATCTAGTGAATCAACTGCTCACACATCTATGCACAGAGTCATACACCTCCCAGCCACCCACACACACACTCAGTCTCCCATACAAATACTTGGGCAACCAATCAATAACCCATATAGTTACTCATATAGCTACTTATCAACACATGCAACAGTTTACAGAACAACAGACATAATGATGCACAAATTAAGACAGTTTAGTCACTAACCCATGCACTCAGTGAGACACATGTAAACTCACTCATACAGTCAGTCATGCACCTACTAAATCCTTCATCCAGACACTTATACATCCACTCATTCTTCAATATGTAAGACATATTTTAACTTTACAGAAACATACAGTCACTGGATGTTGTCATCAGTGATGTCATCAGTGATGTCATTTGAGATGTCATCAGTGATGTCATCAGTGATGTCACTGACCATGTCATGAATGATGTAATATGTGACATCATCAGCAGTGGATTGCGGGTGCGCGATATATAGTTAGTGCAACTAACTATATATGGAATTTCAATGGTTTTGTGTGAGTAAAATAAGGTTTTGTAAATGCAAATTCCTAACTATATATGGTCTATAACCTATGGTTTTTTCAGTGAATTTTCAAGGTTTTGTAAATGCTAATTCCTAACTATATATGGTCAATAACCTATGGATTTTTCAGTGAATTTTCAAGGTTTTGTAAATGCTAATTCCTAACTATATATGGTCTATAGCCTATGGTTTTTTCAGTGAATATATATATATACATACATATATAAACATATATCATCTGTATATCTATATAAATACAAACATAAATGCATGCATACATATACTTATATGCATACAGATGCATGTTATTTACATGAAAGTTGAAAAAACACTAATAAAAGCAAAGCTAAAAAGCCACCTCATTACAAACAGAATGGCTTTAACTTAAACGAGGGCGAGATCTATTGCATTTTCAATGCTTGTTTACTTTGGTTCCATCAAGAAGGCATTCAGATGTGTCACACATTTGCCATAAATTCTGAATGTTAGCACTCTAGTTGCACATTAGATCACTGTAGTAAAGCTACTGCTCACCAGGGACGTCTGATGCTGGTATTCAAAGTGCATGTTTCAGTCTGCATGTCAGAATTATTTTAATGAAATAGAAGAGGATTTGAGAAGTCACTCAAAATGATCCCTAGTTTTTCTTTCTGAAGCACTAATCATACTTTCTATGGCAAAATTAACCCCCTCATGTTGTTCCTTTTTAAATTGAGTGTTTTCAGACTTACCACTTCATTCCAATCAAGATGGCTTCTGGTGTGCCATACTTTTGTCATAAGTAAGACTGTTAGCGCTCTAGTTGTTCTTTAGAACACTCTGGGACATTCTGTCATTGGGCTATACTTGGGGTACATCTGGGTGATATTTGGGCTACATTTAGGCTCTTTTGTCTCTGGTGGCCATCTTGGGAGACTGTATGTCAGAATTTTTTAATGAAATTGAAGAGGGTTTGAGAAGTCACTCAAAATGTGCCCTGATTTTTCTTTCTGCAGCACTAATCATAATTCATATGGCAAAATATACCCCCTCATTTTGTTCCTTTTTAAATTAAATGTTTTAAGAGTTACCACTTTATTCCAATCAAGATGGCTTCAGGTGTGCCATACCTTTGTAATAAGTAGGACTGTTAGCGCTCTAGTTGTTCTTTAGAACACTCTGGGACATTCTGTCATTGGGCTATACTTGGGCTACATCTGGGTGATATTTGGGCTACATTTGGGCTCTTTTGTCTCTGGTGGCCATTTTGGGAGACTGCATGTCAGAATTTTTTAATGAAATAGAAGAGGATTTGAAAAGTCACTCAAAATGTGCCCTAATTTTTCTTTCTGCAGCACTAATAATACCTTCTATTGCATAATATACCCCCTCATTTTGTTCCTTTTTAAATTAAATGTTTTAAGAGTTACCACTTTATTCCCATCACGATGGCTCCAGGTGTGCTATACCTTTGTAATAAGTAGGACTGTTAGCGCTCTAGTTGTTCTTTAGAACACTCTGGGACATTCTGTCATTGGGCTATACTTGGGCTACATCTGGGTGATATTTGGGCTACATTTGGGCTCTTTTGTCTCTGGTGGCCATTTTGGGAGACTGCATGTCAGAATGTTTTAATGAAATAGAAAAGGATTTGAGAAGTCACTCAAAATGTGCCCTAATTTTTCATTCTGCAGCACTAATCATACTTTCTATGGCAAAATATACCCCCTCATGTTGTTTCTTTTTAAATTAAATGTTTTAAGAGTTACCACTTTATTCCAATCAAGATGGCTTCAGGTGTGCCATACCTTTGTAATAAGTAGGACTGTTAGCGCTCTAGTTGTTCTTTAGAACACTCTGGGACATTCTGTCATTGGGCTATACTTGGGCTACATCTGGGTGATATTTGGGCTACATTTGGGCTCTTTTGTCTCTGGTGGCCATTTTGGGAGACTGCATGTCAGAATGTTTTAATGAAATAGAAAAGGATTTGAGAAGTCACTCAAAATGTGCCCTAATTTTTCATTCTGCAGCACTAATCATACTTTCTATGGCAAAATATACCCCCTCATGTTGTTTCTTTTTAAATTAAATGTTTTAAGAGTTACCACTTTATTCCAATCAAGATGGCTTCAGGTGTGCCATACCTTTGTAATAAGTAGGACTGTTAGCGCTCTAGTTGTTCTTTAGAACACTCTAGGAGGCTGCAGTAGAACACGAAGGAATCAACTGACAGTCTCTGTCCTTGTTGGATGTACATGTTTTACTGAGAATGTCAGACTTCATTTTCACATGACTGAGAAAGATAATGTGAATTTACAGAAAATATGCTTTCAGTTTAGCTTATAGATCCCCTTCCAAACCACTGTGGGAAAATCATGAGATATTAGTTTTCTTTCAAACAATATTCATGATATCACAGCAGAAGGTTTTTTCACATGGTAAAATCACCTCAGAACCCACCACAATTCCTAAATCGAGTATGGTACCATCAACAAATGATTTATAATGTAACTAAAGTCCTAAAACCCTCTATTAACTACAATGCTTTTTAATGAGGTGCTATCATGTATATTGGTCCCAAGATGGCTGCCAACACTTCTTGGATGAAGTGCTGACAGCCAATCAGATCAGATGTGTGGTTAGGCTCCGCCCAGATATATATCTTTTTTTGAACCTAAATTACTCAAAATCCACTGGAGCACATATATTGAGACCTAGCAAAGGCACATCGGGCTAACAGTCCCTACAATTTTGCCAAGTTTCGTGCAAATCCATTCAGCCGTTCGAGCTAAAAGTGAGGCCAACCGCCCTATGGAAATTAACATGGGAAAAACGGGTTTTGGGACCCCCCTTTTTTCTCGGCCCCCCCTTGATGAAACCCCCCCAAATTGTCGGGGGCTGCTCAGAAACAAAATGTTCCATTTTCCTGAAAATTTCAGCCAATTCCGTCCACAAACGCCAAAGTTATTAGACATAGAATTTTCAAAAATCCCATAGAGAAAAAATCCTAACTATATATACCTACTGGCGACCGCCAGTAGGTAATATATATATATATATATATATATATATATATATATATATATATATATATATATATATATATATATATCTTTGACTACATTGACCGCACCATAAATACAACAGCCTGCCTTTTCCTTTATTTAAGCAGGAGCTCCATGGCTCTTTCAGCTATGCGCGATGCAGTTCTTTGACTACACTGACCGCACCATAAATACAACGGCCTGCCTTTTCCTTTATTTAAGAAGGAGCTCCGTGCCTTGTGTGCATGGGTGAGGAGCTTGAAGGATATCCTCTTTTTGACGGGGAGCCAGTGCAGGTTTCTCAGGTGGGGGGTGATGTGGCCGTGGCGTGGTACGTCGAGGATGAGTCGTGCCGAGGGGTTTTAAATGCATTGTAGTCGTTTGAGCTTGATCGGGGCTCCCGCATACAGGGCGTTTCTTGTATCTGTCGGGATCCATCTGTAGATATTGCGGAGCATGCAGAGGGTGTTGAAGCAGGAGGAGAAAGCAGCGTTGACATGCTTGGTCATTGTGCACATTGAGTCGAGGATGATTCCCAGGTTGCGGGAGTGGTCAGTGGGTTTCAGGGCTGCCCCCAGTGCCATCGGCCACCAGGAGTCGTCACAGGCTGAAGGGTTGGAGCCGAGGAAGAGAACCTCCATCTTGTCCGAGTTCAGCTTCAGACGGCTGGTCTTCATCCAGTCGGCGACGGCCTTTGAAGAACCAGGTTTTAGAACCCAGCGGCACCAAGGGCACGCCCAAAGTCTTCGGGTTCACCTGTCTTAGAATACAGAGACAATGGGATACTTCTCGGTGAAGTCAAAGATCAAATTTATTGACTGCAACCAGGAACAGAAGTCTACGAAGTACGACACAAGTAGGTTCGTCGGAAACTGCTCAATTTTCGTATTGCGAGACATCGTCTTTTATGCTAAAAATCACATTCCGGACAAACACCCACTAGTTACAGTTTGTCCAATTATAGGTAACATTGCAAAAGGTATCGCATATCGACAAACCCACTATTCAGTTGTCCAGCCCACCATCAATTACACGGAAAAGCCCAACATTCTTTCTCGAACAGGCCGGACAAACCCATAATAAAAGACCACAACCCATACCATAAACAGACCATAAAAGAAGGAACAGAAACAGATGAGAAGAAGGATAAGGGGTGTGTGCATGTGCAATAAACTCAACAATGTCCTGTTCTTTGATCTCTAATCTCGATCAACTACCGGACAAGGAACTGGCTTAACAAGGTTAGCTTCAGGCAACGGGGTCAGCTCACTCAGGTCATTCAGAAGTAAACCAACGTGTACGTGTACTAAAGACTCGTTCGGCCATAGTCATCGGCCTATGTGAGGGCAAACACAAAATGGCCGCCATACACAAAATGGAACCAAAGGGTTCAGAACAAAATCCCTAAATACGTAGTGAATACATCGGTCGAACATGGCGAAAACACTCGTACTTGCCGCACTCACTAGTTACGGTTCGCTACTATCGAATTCGTAACAAAACCATGACCTTTATGAAATGGGTTCAGAATTCACTGAACCTCAGACCCTCCTTTTGCCCTTACATAGGCAATAACCTAAACTCACGTCAATCTGAATCCATGTCTATATTCATCAGATCATCAAGATGTCACTGGAGCATAATCCCATTACTTAGTAACTCTCTCGAGACAGGTCTCCTTGCACAAGTAGTGGCACAAAGGCCACATATAACAGGAGCACACTGTACAGAAAGACAGAACAGGAAAAGAATACCTAGAGCCATCCCAATGATCATCAGAATCTTCCATCCCCAAGTGCATAACAATTCCCAAAACCATCCCATCAACGACCAATCTCCTTCGTCCACATGTACAGACTCGGAGATCTTATGTAGCTTGGAAATGGCCTGGTACACTGTCGGAGCATTGTCTGGAATGAAAACGCAGCAGCTCGATTGAATCAATTTACATACCCCTCCTCTATCTGCAAGTATGACGTCTAACGCAACTCGATTCTGCAACATCATAAGACGATCCGATTGGAGCTCAGCAGTCAAATTACTAAGGACACCGGCAGTCTCAACTATGGTGGACTCAACCAATCTCGTCAATTGCTGTATGTTCCTACTGTTAACCATAGGTCTCCAAAACGATAGGAAACCCTTAAGAAAATCTCCCAATTCTTGTCCTGCAGTATCTTCCTTACTGAAGACACCTCTAACTACTCTCGTTCTGTGGTAATCTGCGGCTGCAGTATACGTAGGGGGCAACAGAAACGAAACATAACATGTTCCCAAAAAATCAGGGGACCACCATGTATATGCTCTATCATAGCAGACAAAATACGTACCCTTAGCTGCTAAAAACGGTGGGGAAGTCTGGGACGCAAAAACATACGTCTCAGTGCAAACACTCTTCCCTAACTGAGCTCTCGGATTCTTGCCATTACATTGCAGACAAAAATAACCACGATGGGGTACGATCCAAATCGGAGATGACCTTTTCCCTCGCTGCTTTTCACTCAGACTAACACCATATCCAGTCACGTTCCATCCAATATAAGCTAGTGTCTCATCTCTAGGAATAGTCTCATAGGAATTGATTCATCTAATCATATCCACTATTCCCTTCACTAGAGCACTATTACTCGGATTATCTTTCATAGAACACAGGGGGTAGACTTCATGGGCATAAATGAACATCGTCCTATATGCCCACACAGAACCATTATAGCTAAATGGCAGGACCAAATAAGGGATACCTTTATCCGTAGTATGAGGCATAAGCCCACACACCCAACAATTAGTGGTGTTCACTATTAACTGATGCTGATGCAGAAGTTGCACAAAGGAATTATTAACAAATTCTGATCTTCTAATTGATTAATGTTCAGGCAAAGGATGAAAAGAATGCGGAAAAATAGTAGTAGGAAAAGACATAGGTTGTGTGGTGGGTGCAAACATCACTTGGAAAGAGAAAACAACATATCCCACCAAAAACCTCGTCATGCTAAGTAGCATAAAAAGACACGTTATCAAAAAACATTTGCTACTCATCAATTTACACAGTCTTGTCTTAAAGTTCATTTCTACAATAGCTCTCTCGATCTCAAAAAACTCCATCCTCTAACCGTGCTGTTCACGGCAGTTAGTTCTCTTCGGCTCAGATGTACGTCTGTAAGTCCAGGGAATGCCCTAGAACAAACCAGAACCGTCGACCTTATGTCTACACGGCTGTACACTCCAAGGCTTTATACCGCGACCCTAGAGCTAAACCCGGATGGCGGTTCGAAAAAGAAAAATAGGTCAAAACAGCTTTTCGGATGGGAGAGCATAGTTTCAGAAAAAAGGAATTATCTCTTTATTAGTTCATTATTTCTCGGTCGTAAATTATAGCGGCCTTTACCATGCAAAGTCTGATCATGAAACAACAACTCAGGCTCAATAGTGTCTAGTCTCGGAGAAGGGGACACAGCTTCTTACAAAATATTGTCGTCTTCACGTGAGGAAATAGAAATTTTACGTGTCAAATGTGTCCCCAGCTTGTACCCCATGTTTAGTGCATGTGCATGACATCCATGCATTTTCCCTTTCATGCCTGTAATAATGATGCCTCTGCATTTCCGTCCCACATTAGAATGTCAGTTACCCAGCCTTCCATGAAAGAAACGTTAATTCAGTACTGAGGCCTATGTTGCCAATGTATTCGCATGGTGCACGTTTAAAAGTCGAGATGAACTCGTTTTGTGGCTCAGCCTGAGCCAGTTCCCGAATTAAGGTTTTACATGCCTCCAGACACTCTGAAAGCTGCAGCTCAGCTATGTATCCCTGACCTCTTGCATACTTCTGGCTCAGCCGACAGGGGCCCAACCCGGGTTGCCAAGACAGTATTTTGCACACAGTTATCTGCTTGCTCCACAGAAAACACATTCCTGCCTAGTGAAGAAGGTAAACAGAACCCTTTCTGCAGAGATAGGGCCTAGCCTTCCTGTCTCCGTTTAAGTGATTTACAGAGCTTGCATCCATAGAAAGCCCATAGCCCCCACGCAATGCACGAAGAAACATATGCACACACTGGCTCTTGGTGATGAGCAACCTTTGCTCGAGCGACTTTTACTTCAGATAATACATCCCCGGATCCAAGATATCAGATAATACCAGATGAGCAGGTCGTCCTGACACTGAAGGCCTCTCTACTAGATCAAAAGTCAGCTCCCTCCAGCTTCCCCCCAGTTACACGTTAGTTGCACGTCATGACCAGGATGCGCACGCAAGTAGGGTAAAGGTTCCAGCTGGCCATGCAGACCCCCTCCATGTAACCACCCACCTATGACTCACCTATGACTCCTCAAGTGAACGCCCACATGTACGCCTCTCACACACCTCTTGCACGCCCCTATGCTCTTATCTCTCTCTTACTCTTGCTCTGCCTGGAGCGCTCCTCCTTCTCTATACAATGCAATGTATATCCCATGTATAAATATTGTACTCTGTGAATAAAGTTTAGAAGAAGGCCCTTCCTGAACCTTAGTGGTGACGGAACCAGATTCTCCCTTAACTCGAGTTACTGAAATAAAGCCCTTTTGAATCGGACACCACGGACTCTGCCTCTCATTATATGCATGACCTTTTGTTTAAATATAGAAATTCCGACAGGGTAATATTTTATTTACCACATAATTCTGGCGCCCGAACAGGGACTAGTCCCCCTCCCCACGCGCCGGTGATGTAGGTCCAGCCCTTGCCCCCTTCTACAGCCGTGACGGACTTCAAAGTGTACACGCCAGCGGGACTTCCTGCTTACTCCATCAGGCCCACGGAGGAGACGGATTGCAACCAGGCATCCACACGAGGCAGTGAGGATCGCGGATCATCCCAACCAGAGCCCAAGCCGTGAGAGAGCAAGGTCCGAGGTTTCCAGAGGCTCACCTGTTCCGTGGGGCATGCGCAGGCAGTATCAAGTTTCCGAGGCCTTCAAGTTCTGCTTCCCGGTGAGTACCGTTATTGGGAATGCATAAAGATTAAAGACGGGTTCATTTATATGAATCCGGTAAAGACGTGTCTCTTTATGAGACCGGTAAAGACGGGTCCATTTCGGTGGACACGGTAAAGACGAGCCCACGGTAAACGTGGGCACGGTAAAGACGTGTCTCTTCACGAGACCGGTATGGTTGTACTGTATTCCAGTACATAAAGTTAACTGTTTTCGAGTACATGTATCTAGTCAAACTGTATCTGTTTTGTGTTGTAGTGTGAATGATTGTTCCAGTCAGAGTATTTTTTGTTTATTGTGTTGTTCAATAAGTCAGTTTCAACATGCCACGGTTTTCGAAATTACGTCAGATAGGGACCAGGAAAGGGATACTCGAAGAGTCAGTTCCCGTCACGCCTAGAGACACACCTGGTCATTTTATGTATAATAAACATGGGCTAGATGCCATATTGTTTTTAGACTTATGGGTAGATTACACGAAGGATTTAGAGGAGAAGTACAGATGGCCTGCCTCAGGAACATAGGATTCTGAATGCATTATGAAAGTAGAGGAAGCGCTATGGAAAAGGAAAGTAAGACCGTCTCAGAAAGATGCCATTGAGTTATGGCGTAAAGAGTCACATAGGAGAACAGAGAAAGAATTCCATCAAGCAGAGAGAAGTAAACAAGCAGCGGAAAAAGCCAAAGAAAAAGAACTGCGGGAAGAGGGGGAACGGGTCAAGGCAGAACAGGCTGATAGAGAAAGAAATGCCCTCGTTGCTGGTATTTATCCCGTCCTCTCAGAAGAACTAGCTAGAGTGACCCCCTCAGAAATACCCCGTAGGTCACATACTCCACCACCAGTACCCTTTAGAGTACGTAGAACAAAGCCGACAGCCTCTGAGGCTTTTATTTCCTCCTATCTAGAGGAGCCCGCACCGGACTATGTAAATGCAGAATTCCCTCCGGCCCCATCAGAGGCTCAGCTCCAACAGCTCCAGCAGATCGTGAAAGACGACGTAGGGCCCGGGGCAGTGGGAGGGGGGCCACCGCCAATGCCACGAACACCGCCAACAACACGAACACCGCTAGGGCTAGCACCACGAACGCCACAAATGACATCAACACCATTTAAGTATTCTGTAGGTGTAACAATCCCACGTTGTATATACGATCCAGTACCAGGAGAGGGTGCGATGCTCGTGTTTTCACTAAGATTAAGACATGCCGTCGACTATTTGATCACATTACCAGACATGAAGGAACACCTAGATAAAATATATTGTTTCATTAGAACGGGGGAGGGACCCGAGTGTATAGAAAAGGCCATGGAACACAGAAAGGTGGAGGTTAAGAACATTATTCTACGTTTTATGATTAACAGTCTGATCAGGGAACAAGACCAACCAGACAAAGATGTAAAGAAAGGTCTGATGGATTGGAGTGACAACATAGCTGCCGGTCGGCATGATAGACTGGGACAGACAGAAAGTATGTACAAGAAAATACGAAAGGAAATATTAGAAATACACCGTGAAGAGTCTGACGGGAAGTATGAGTCATCATCGGAAGATCTTGAGACAGAAACCGAGACAAGGGACAAAATGAATTACGTAGGCAAAGCACGACAGTTTGACAGGCCCAAGTGCCTCGACTACCGTAAACAGGGACAGGCTATAAAAGAAAGATATTCCCTTGAAAACCTATTCCAAGCCACTGAAAAAGCCCTGAAACCACGGGTAGAGAACGAGCGACCCCACACCCCACACGAAAAGGAATTGGTCCGGTCAGCCGTCCAGTGGGTGTCTAATTCTAACATATATAGCAATGACATAGTGGCCCAGACTTTCTTGAGCCTTCCACCGAACGAACAGCGTTTGGCCGGTATTTACATGGTTCAACATTTGATAACGTTGTATGAGAGTCAATATTCTGATCCTGGTCACTTGTATAAATTACTGGACGATATACTACTAGAAAGATGGACAGGCCTAGGTACTGATTTAATTAATGTGATCCTGGATCAACGACATAAGTACTTAACTTCTTTGACCACATGCATGCTTCCAGCCCCACACCACGACAGAAAGAACTTATACATAGACAGACAGAACCCCCTACGAGAGGTACATCCCATCAAAAATGCAGCGGGTGAGCTTCAACAAGTGTATGTTTACACCCCCTTGACGAAATTAGAAATACTAGAAATGAAAAAGATGCTGCCCTGCCATGATAAAGACACGGGGGGTTTCACCGAGAATTAAAAGACATTCTCCGCATCGGAGATTACACGTACACTGACATTATAAAACTATTGAAAGTACTGTTGCCTGCTGGTATTTATGAAAAGCTAAAGGAAAAAGACTGGGAGGTGGGAGAGAAAAAGATACATTGGACAGAATTGGAAACAGAGGATAAGGGCCGGCACCCTGGTGTTGGTCTTGGGGAAAAAGCTAAAGCACTACCTGAACTCCTGATACAGGTTTTGCCGAGACTATTGATTACTAAAAAGGAAGACTGGGATGCTATTTCAGCCTGTAAACAGAAACAAGACGAGGACACAAGTGATTTCTATTCTAGATTCGAGAAATGTTTTTCTATTAATAGTGGCCTGAAGCCCAGTAGCGAGTCATATCCACATTTTTTCGTGAGTAAATTAGTAGAGAATTCTTTACCCCAGATCAAGAATAGAGTACTGAAGGTTGAGAGTACTTGGCAAGCAAATAGTCCTTCACAAATGTTGCAAATGTTGCAATATCACCAGAACAGAATTAGAGAGGAACAGGATCATGAAAAGAGACGTATGAAAGATACGAAAATGAAAGTGCTGGTTGCCAATCGGTGCCAGCCAACGTGAACAAAAATGGCAAAAATACCACTACACCTGTCAAAGGGAACTGTAATTACTGCAAGCAACCAGGTCACTATGTAAATGAATGTGCTGTCCTGAAACACAATATAGCTACAGGCAAGACAAAAGAACGACCGCATCCTCCTCGACAGAATAGCACCCCACAGAACACGCAACAGACAGTAGCAAATTTTCCACCTCCACCACCGTCTGTTAATGCCACACAACAAATGTATCAGTACACACAGTCAGACTATCCAGAATACCAACAGTTTTCATGAAACAGCCTAGAGAGGGAAGTTGGCTTGCCCCTTATTGAAGTTCCTGTAGATCAAGAGGGTCCTTATGTGCATAGTCCTGTATTAGGAAAGAACAGAAAGTTTCTGATTGACACAGGGGCGAGCAGAACTACCATCAGCCATGACGAGGTTCCAGGGGCACCCCTTTCAGGCTCACAGAATGTTTCCCTGGGATTTTCAGGAAAGCCTATTGTTAACGAAGTATCGAAACCAGTTTCCTTAGGAGTAGGTCCATTGTCACGTACAACAGACTTGCTACTTACTAAGTCATGTCCAGAAAACTTGCTTGGTATAAAGACATTGAAAGAACTAGGAGCAGTTATATGTTGTTCTCCGGAAGGAGTACGACTATTCTTACGTGATTTTAAGGGACACTATGTGTTGAAGGATTTTGACCATAGACTCCAGAATGTACCACAGCACCTGTGGGCACAAGGTCCGACTGACGTAGGTTACATGCACATTACACCACACCGTGTCACTCTGAAAACAGGAGTAGTACTACCACGTATCCGACAATACAAGTTACCACCTGAAGCTGTAGTAGCCTTACTGAAAATTATTGACGAGCTCATTGCACAAGGGGTGGTAGTGGAGACTGACTCGAATGTGTGTAATTCACCTGTCATCCCTATTCTTAAATGAACAGACCCTAATGCACCACCAGTTTACAGACTAGTTCATGACCTTCGAGAATTGAACAAATGTATAGTCCCTCAATACCCAGTGGTCCGAGACATTTCTTCATTACTGACTGCTATTGATTTTGAGGCAACGTTCTTTACTGTAATTGACCTGAAAAATGCTTTCTTTAGTGTTCCAATTCATCCAGAAAGTCAGTACCTTTTCGGATTCAGTTTAAATGGACGTAGCTTTAAATTTACGAGAGCTCCCCAAGGTTTTACAGAGAGTCCTAGCATTTACAGCCAAGCATTAAAAAGACAGCTGGACAGTATTCATATGCCTGCCAACACTGCACTGCTCCAGTATGTTGACGACATCCTGATTACAGCACGATCAGAACCAGACTGCGAAAATGCATCACTGACGGTTTTACACTTTCTAGCAGACAAGGGGCACAAAGTGTCCCCTTCGAAGTTGCAATTCTGTGTACAGCAAGTGGTGTACCTTGGACACTTGCTGTCCAAGAGGGGTAGACAGCTGACACAAGAACGTATTCAGTTAATTGCTAACCTTTCACAGCCAAAGACACAAAAGGAAGTACGGGCCTTCATTGGCCTCACTTCATACTGCAGACAATGGATTCCCCAGTATGCCTATCTAGCCAAACCACTCATACAGTTGACAACACAGGAGGCAGCGTCTTCGACTGTCCTCCCTTAGACACAAGAACATACTTTGGCATTTGAAGAATTAAAAAGAGCTTTATGTCAAGCACCAGTTTTAGCGACTCCTTGTTACAGCAAACCTTTTATGCTTTTTGTCACTGAACGAGATGGAACAGCACTATCTGTCCTTACACAAGATCAAGCAGGAAAACACAAGCCCTGCGCTTATTTTTCTAGTACACTGGATCCAGTGGCCCAGGCTCTGCCTGCGTGCCTGAAATCAGTTGCAGCAACAGCCTTAGCCATAAGACAGAGTGACTCCATAGTGCTGGGACATCTCCTGACGATACAGGTACCACATGCAGTGGAAGTTCTTTTGAACAGGACACAGACACAGCACTTGACTGTAGCGAGATTGACAGGATATGCACTGACGTTATTTCAGCCACACATAGAGATCAGACGATGCAATATTCTTAACCCTGCTACACTTTTGCCCTCCAGCACAGTAGATACTGCACCACATGACTGTGTGGAAATAATGAATACAGTAACGAAACCAAGACAAGACCTGACAGATATTGCACTGCCAGACCCTGACCTGACACTGTATGTAGATGGTTCATGCATGAGAACGAGTACAGGAGAGTTAGTGGCCGCATATGCCGTGACCACTGATACTGAAGTCATAGAGACACAAAGAATAGACACACTGTCAGCACAAGCAGCAGAGCTCATCGCTCTGACACAAGCATGCATAAGAGCTAAGCACTTGAAAGTAAACATTTATACAGATTCACAATATGCATTCGGTGTTGTTCATGATTTCGGAGTGTTGTGGAGAGAGAGAGGTTTCTTGACCTCTCATGGGACTAAAATTTAGCACGGTCCGCTTATTCAGGCTCTGTTAGAAGCAATACATTTGCCTACAGCCATAGCTATCATGAAATGCAAAGCACACACCAAAGTTACAGACACCGTTTCCCAGGGTAATGACCTGGCAGACCGAACAGCTAAGCTTACAGCCCAGACACCAACAGACACGACAAAGACAGAAGTACCATTACTGACAAAACACATGACAGTCAGGGATCCTTCACAAGATGTACTCGACATACAGACACATGCCACTCCAGACGAAATCAAGAAATGGACTGAACAAGGAGGGGTCCAGACTGACCAAGGTTGGATGACTAAAGGCAAAGCTACATGGTTTCTCCCAGACTCTATGGTGCAAGTCATCATAAACACAGCACATAGTCCAGCACACTTAGGAGAAAAGGCAATGCTAGACAGCTTACAGAATATCTGGTTTAACAAGCACCTACGTGCAGCAGCGAAACAGAAAGTACGTACTTGTATGATCTGTTGCCAGTTCAATCCCGGTAAAGGCATTCCGGTGGAACAAGGCGGATTTCATTCTCCTGACCATCCTTTTGAAGTCCTCCGAATGGATTATATTCAAATGGACAGATGTAGAGGTTACAAGTATGTCCTGGTAGTTGTATGTGCACTATCTAGATGGACAGAAGCGTACCCAGTCCCAGATTATACTGCTGTGACCACCGCCAGGCAATTGGTGCGTGAGTTTTTTCCCAGGTATGGATTGCCCCGTGTCGTGTACTCAGACAACGGTCAGCCTTTCTCTTCCGAATTAATGAAACAAGTGTCCCTTCTGTTAGGATACCAGTGGAAGTTTCATTGTGTACGTCACCCAGAAGCAGCAGGACTCGTAGAGCGCCATAATCAGACACTTAAGACGAAATTAGCCAAGATCTGTGCAGAAAAAGGCGTGGATTGGATGGTAGCCTTGCCGGTTGCCCTCTTTTACATGCGTATGGTAGCTCATTCCAGAACAGGCCTATCTCCTTATCAAGTGGTTTTCGGTAGACCACCGAATATGTGGGGTACGCCTATGCCAAAGAAAATAACTGATGTTGACAGTAACATGCTGACAGATTACCTGGCTTCCTTGATGTCTGCACTACTCTCTTGTCGTTCACAGGTTGCCACCGCCTTCCCTGACAACACCCAAGTCAAGGAACACTCCATCGTTCCTGGTGATCATGTTTATGTGCGTAATTTTGATCGATCAAGCCCCCTTGAGCCACGAGGGAAGACACCGAAATTAGTACTGCTCACCACGAGGACTGCCGTCAAGGTCGAAGGACGTAAAGGCTGGCTTCATGCCCAACACTGCAAGAAATTCTTTGGAGATTCCGGAACTTTGATCAAAACTAAAGACAGTCCCGATAGTACAGACTGTAAGCCCCCTTTGCTAGAAAAGACTCCGCAACAAGAATATATGTCCAAATTACGGTCTAGTAAGTCAGACAGCGTTTAATTGTTTAAGTCCACTAGGTGGTGAATCGGTTAGACAGGTTCCTGACATGTATAAGATCGTAGACCAGAATAGCAAAAAGAGCGAGATGAGAGAGAAATACTGCATGATATTACTCAGTAGATGTATAGTAACTCTGATTTTTATGTCTTTTCTGTGCATCACTATAATATGTATCAGCTTGACACTACATGTTTTCTTTCCTCCTATTTCTGTACGAATACACTCTTTCTTCAATGACACTGCAGAGCATACATTTAGTGATCTGCCACCCCATGAATTGTCATATCGACTAGCACTGCGCAACAATACTTTTATTCGAATGTTGCACCATTCTCATCAGACCAGCAATGTAACACATTGCTGGGTATGTGGCCGACTCCCACCTTATCAGAAAACAAAGGGAGTTCTGCCTCTTTTTCCATTTCGGTTCTCGCACAATGGTTCGTGCGGAGCATGGTTTGCTTTAATCACATCGATAGACAGAAAGTCCGCAGTTTCTCAGGGTGTCTGGATATGGGGAAATTTGAATACAGTAATGCATGAGGCATGTTTCCCAGACAAAGACGGTTTTCCCCGAAGGAAGGGGACCGATCTAGAAAACGAAGTGTACGAACAAGGAAATGCTTCCCTTAACTTTATGATTCTGAATGTCCAGCCCGAGCAAAATACAAGTCCACCATTTATATCAGTCCTACCAGTAAAAGGTGAATTGTGTGTTAGAAAGAAAGGATCAGTGCATTTGGGACACAGTGAGTGTAATACTGTAGTCGAGTTTAATGATAAAGGAAAGTCCTCTTTCAAAGCTTCCCGCCATTCCTATTTCATTTGCGGTCAGACAGCCTATGTACATCTGCCCTTAGACTGGGGTGGGACATGTTATATAGCGTTCCTACTGCCACCTGTCTTCCTAGCTCCATCCCATTATCATCGAGATTCGCGACTAGTGCATGTTAGACACAGGAGGGAGATCGATTCCCCAGTGGTTGATCAGACTGAGACCGCTTGGGAGCAATATACAGATTTCATTAAAGGATACTTCTGGTTCATAGGTCCCGTCCAGAACAGTAAACTCATACGCAGGTTAACAAGAACTCTAGAAGCAGTAGTGAATGAGACTACATCTGCCCTGGCTAACTTAACCGAGGAACAGTCTGCTATGCGACTTGTTGTTCTTCAGAATCTTCTTGTTCTTGACGTCATCCTGGCAGATAGGGGCGGGGCTTGTAGAGTGATCGGCTCCAGTTGTTGCGTGTTTATTCCAAATAACGCGCCTTCTGTGTATGCAGCAATAACAAGGCTCCACAAGATAGTTCACGAGATGCATCAAGACCCATGGACTTGGTCCTGTTGGCTCTGGAGTATAGTATCAGGATGGGGCTGGACAGTGTTATCATTCCTAGGAATGATACTGTTAATGATATTCAGCTGCTGTCTCTGTCTGCAATGTGGCCCGGCGATTTGCGGCCTGTGTGCCACTGCCTGTATTCCCCATCCATGTATACAAAAGAGAAAAAAAGAACAAATGATGCTGTATGATCAGATATACGGTCTCATGAATATAGATGTGTCCTGAAGGGCACAGTAGGGGACAAGGAGGGAATGAGGAAATAGAAATTTTACGTGTCTAATGTGTCCCCAGCTTGTACCCCATGTTTAGTGCATGTGCATGACATCCATGCATTTTCCCTTTCATGCCTGTAATAATGATGCCTCTGCATTTCCGTCCCACATTAGAATGTCAGTTACCCAGCCTTCCATGAAAGAAACGTTAATTCAGTACTGAGGCCTATGTTGCCAATGTATTCGCATGGTGCACGTTTAAAAGTCGAGATGAACCCGTTTTGTGGCTCAGCCTGAGCCAGTTCCCGAATTAAGGTTTTACATGCCTCCAGACACTCTGAAAGCTGCCGCTCAGCTATGTATCCCTGACCTCTCGCATACTTCTGGCTCAGCCGACAGGGGCCCAACCCGGGGTGCCAAGACAGTATTTTGCACACAGTTATCTGCTTGCTCCACAGAAAACACATTCCTGCCTAGTGAAGAAGGTAAACAGAACCCTTTCTGCAGAGATAGGGCCTAGCCTTCCTGTCTCCGTTTAAGTGATTTACAGAGCTTGCATCCATAGAAAGCCCATAGCCCCCACGCAATGCACGAAGAAACATATGCACACACTGGCTCTTGGTGATGAGCAACCTTTGCTCGAGCGACTTTTACTTCAGATAATACATCCCCGGATCCAAGATATCAGATAATACCAGACGAGCAGGTCGTCCTGACACTGAAGGCCTCTCTACTAGATCGAAAGTCAGCTCCCTCCAGCTTCCCCCAGTTACACGTTAGTTGCACGTCATGACCAGGATGCGCACGCAAGTAGGGTAAAGGTTCCAGCTGGCCATGCAGACCCCCTCCATGTAACCACCCACCTATGACTCACCTATGACTCCTCAAGTGAACGCCCACATGTACGCCTCTTACACGCCTCTTGCACGCTCATATGCTCTTATCTCTCTCTTACTCTTGCTCTGCCTGGAGCGCTCCTCTTTCTCTATACAATGCAATGTATATCCCATGTATAAATATTGTACTCTGTGAATAAAGTTCAGAAGAAGGCCCTTCCTGAACCTTAGTGGTGACGGAACCCGATTCTCCCTTAACTCGAGTTACTGAAATAAAGCCCTTTTGAATCGGACACCACGGACTCTGCCTCTCATTATATGCATGACCTTTTGTTTAAATATAGAAATTCCGACAGGGTAATATTTTATTTACCACACACGCTCAGAGCTTGTCCCAACCAAACGCGCATCACTGAATGGAACAAAACATGGCACAGTCTCAGTCTCTGAATCATCAACACCCTCCTAGACCCACTGGTTGTACGGCAGAGGCAAAGAAACCCTCTTACAATGTACGCCGTGGATCCAGTTCTTCTTGCCGTGAACTCTCACTGCGGTACGCGTCCGCTGAAAGTAGCTTCAGCCTGAATTGACTTCACACTCTCTATCATATCTTCACACATTCCTCTATCCGGAACCCATCTTGCTGGACCCGCAACGTACATTTGACTGGTCACATCTTTCGCCGTCTCTTTCGCAACTTCATCCGCAAACGCATTACCACGACCAACGTCATCGGTAACCTTCTTATGTGCACTGCATTTCACGATCGCAACTTGCATCGGCAACGTAAGTGACTCAAGAAGTTCATTCACCAACTGACCATGCTGAATTTTCGTACCAGGCGACGTGAGAAACCCACGCTCTTTCCACAGACGCCCGAAACTATGAGCAACACCAAACGCATACTGGCTATCGGTATACACAGTCACTCTCTTTCCTTTCGACAACACACACGCTCTCGTCAATGCAATCAACTCTGCTGCTTGAGCTGAATTTTGTGGGATACGTGCAGCTTCAACAATCGTATGCAAAGTCATAACCGCATATGCTGCAGTCGTATCACCATTCGGAAGCTTAAAACATGAACCATCTACCCATAAGGTACCATCAGACTTCACAAGAGGAATATCTTTCAAGTCAATTCTACCCTTTGTTTCTTCCTCTGTCCTAAGAAAGCAATCATGCTGTTCCTGAACATACGTCTCTACAGAAATCGGCAACAACGTAGCTGGATTCAACGTGTTGCATTGCTTTATATGCATATGACTCGCCAAAAGCGTCAACTCGTAACCTGACAATCGAGCACTAGTCAAGTGCTGTATTTTAGTCGTGTTTAATAGAGTATCCACTGCATGTGGAACCATCACAATCAACATATTATCCATCACCAAACAAGCAGACTGTCGAATAGAAACAGCTGCTGCCGCTGTAGCTCTCAAACAACTCGGCAACGCTCTAGCTACCAGATCCAAAGTCGATGAGAAATACGCACATGGACGCTGTTTATCGCCAAACTGCTGTGTCAAAACTGACAATGCACATCCCTCTCTCTCATGGACATAGAGTGTAAAAGGCTTACTATAGTGGGGAGTACCCAACACAGGAGCCGAACACAATGCATTACGCAATTCAGAAAAAGTCTTCTGACACTCGTCAGACCAAGGAAGAGGATTCAGAGTATCCTTCACCGCATCGCTGCAGGAGATATTTTCCTCCTGTGCTGGGCCCCTTTGAAAATGGGTGTGGTCGTGACAGAACCATTCCGTCATCAGCACAGCCCAACCATGACTGATGACGGAATGGTTCCATCACAAGCATCGAAGGGGTTAGGAGTAAGTGCTAACAACGGTTTCGCAAGCAGCGAAAAATTCGGAATCCATTGCCTACAATACGAAGTAATACCCAAGAAAGCACGCACTTCTTTCTGTGTGGTTGGCACATTCATTTTTGCAATCGCTTGAATTCCTTCTGGAGTCAACCTTCTTCCCTCCTTCGATAAGAGATGACCTAAGTAGGTCACTTCTTGTCGACAATACTGTAACTTCGAAGGTGACACTTTATGATGAAGGTCAGACAAATGTCGCAACAACAAAAGAGTAGCTTCTTTACAAATCTCCTCATCATCAGCAGCAACTAATAAATCGTCAACATACTGAATAAGAGCAGCAGCATCAGGCAAGACAATCGCATCAAGCTGTGTTTTCAAAGCCTGACTATAGATGGATGGACTTGCACAATAGCCTTGAGGAGCGCGCTTAAACTGGAAACTTCGGCCTCCTAAAGAGAAGCCAAAAATATCTCTACTCTCCTCGGCAATCGGGATGCTGAAGAAAGCATTCTTCAGATCAATCACCGAGAACCAGGTAGCGGAAGCAGGATCATAGTCAGCAAAGCAGTAATATCTGGAACAACAGGAAACTGTGGCACAACAATCTTGTTCACTTCGCGAAGATCGATCACAAACCTATACACAGGCGGTTGAGAAGAATCAGTTTGTTTCAGGACAGGCAAAACCAGACTATTGCACACATTACCTCTCGTCTCTTCAATCACACCTTTCTCAATCAGATCATAGATAATCGCTAAAAGTGCTCTTTCACCATCACTAGAGATCCTATATTGGGGAATACGTGGCAATCTAGCATTTGCTTTCAGCGTCACAACGTATGGTGAAATCTCCAAAAGACCCACGTCATTAGGACCAGTAGCCCAAAGAGTGTCAGGGAGAGAACGCAATTCCAATGGAAGCCGATCTTTAGACAAGTACATCGTAGAGACCACTCTCTTACCCAAGATAAGCTGTACTCCCGAAGGAGAACAATGTAGTGTCGCATACAATCTCTTCAACAAATCCAAATCCAACAAATTCTCACCACAACCTGTCATCAGAATGAGGGGTGCTTCTAATTCACAAGGTCTGACCAAAAGAGATAAAGGACTAGAAACTAGATTACGAACTGGGGCGCCAGAAAAACCTACCGAAACATTCGTCAAGCCAGACAAAGGTGCGCCAGGGAGTTTAGAGTGCATGATAGAACTCTTCGCCGCACCAGTATCCAACAGAAAAGGCTCTGACACACCTGATGTAATCACTTCGACATAAGGTCCACTCTGATCTACTAGAACAGACACTACTCCCTCTCTTTGTCTATGGCTGTCCTAGCAATCATTACCGTCAGCATTCTCACTCTCAACATAGTAGTATTCAGCATAATACTGAGTCGATCTACCAGACACAACATTCTGTTGATCAAAACAATTCATCATATTCTGTGGAGGAAAGGATTGTGCATTCTGGGGGAACACACCACGTCCTTTACCTCTAGGAACTTGCTGAACACCTCAACCTCTCACACCAGAAGCACCATTCGTACGCTGCAACAGACAACTACTCTTGAAGTGACCTTCTTCTTTACAATACGCACACTGATTAGGGCCTACAGGAACACGCCGCTGAAAAGACTCGGGCCTTTTAGATCCTCTCTGAAACTGCTGAGGTTGCTGAAACTCATGCTGATTATATGTCTGTTGCAAAAGAACCTTCGTCTTTAAATCTTTAGTCTTTCTCCCTGCTTTCTCTTTCTCATCCTTATCCCTATTCTCGTAATATTGTGCAGTAGCCAATATCTGGGCCGATGAAGAAACAGCCCATGAACTCTCTGAATCCTTCAACTTATTACACAACTCGGGAAGCAACTTATAAACAAACTTATCTACGAACAACCTTTGGCCACCCTCCGTACTCATGTCTTGACCACTGTGATCGATAAAAGTCTCTTCAAACCTAGTGAAGAAATCAGACACACTCTCATCTTTCTTCTGCTTGCATGCAGACAATTTATCCCGATTCACTCGCATAGCAGGCATCAAAGTCTTCATATAATTAATAATCCTTCCAGGGAGTTCTGCAACTAAAGCTTCAGGTTTAGCTCCACCACCTTGAAGACCATCTGCAGCAGTAATGTTAGCCCATGTATCACCTAACTCTTGCGCATGATCCACGTGACAAATCGTTCCCCACAAAGGTTTAGGAACCACATTACCAAACAACATGTCTATATTGGCTAAATTCATAATGCATTCGTCAGCTGTCTGTGATAACTCTTTGTAATACCCTGCAGGATTCTTTCGGGGATCAGGTAGAGTCTGCTTAAGGGCCAAAACTTCAGCTCTCTTCCACGGAACATGTACCCAAACACGCTGGAAATGAGCTTCTACAGCTGGGGGATTATTATTCGCACCAGCAGGTACTGCTTCTTTCCATACCGGAGGAACCTCTATCATTGGATGCTGTCGCGCTTTTCTCCTAACAGAAGGATCAGGCTCAAACAACGACTGAGAAGGAAACACACTCCTAAATGCAAGCAGTGTCTCAACTGCTTTCTCAACATCGGAACCCACTATTGTTCCTTTCGCAAACTCTGACTGTACATTAAACAACTCCGATGGGGTCTGACCCAACTCACCATCTTCCCATTCCTCACGGAGGAAAGTACACATGATATCGAAGACATACCTCTGCTTTGGTGCTTCCCATTGTCGGAAGACATCCATAACCAACTTAAATCATACCTCAAAGAATTAGTAACCCATTTACGAGCCAAATGATCCAACACTGCCTGCTCTTCGGGACCAGGAAACTGGCTACACAATTGTTTACGCTCCGAAACAGGGGTCACATTCAATGACCCAAAGAAAGGAGACAAAAGACCAGTAACAGTATCAGTCATTCTCTGTCGTACAGAAGGAGAAGCTGTCATAAGGACATGAGGCAAAACAGGCTGAGATATAACAAACGTAGGAGTAGTAACAGAAGAAGTAGCAAGTACAGGCTAAAAAGTCGTAGGAATTTGAGGCGGAACTGATAGCAAAGTTGGCGGCCCTAGAGAAGGCTGCGCCAGAGGAGAAGGAACCAGCTGAAGAGGAGCTGGCGGCTGTGCAACAACAGGAGGCTGAACAGCTGGAGGTTGCGGAGGTGCCGTAGCACTTTGCACATAAGGGGGTGGTGAACTCAACAAATGTGACATCAAAGGATCCTTTTCAGGGTCCTTCGTTGCACCTTGTAGAAGAGGTGACAAGGCTGGGTAACATTTATTGATGGCCATTTTCTGTTGCCTATGCAACTCTTCACTTGCTTGTTCTTCTTCATTATCTTTAAACTGCCTAGCAGCTTGCATTATCGATATACCCTTCTCTCTTTTATCTCTCTTCGCTAGTTTAATTGCTTTATGTTTGGCTTCCTTACGCCAGAGGCGGAAAGAGTCAAACATCGCCGTCCGGGCTTTCTTCCTAAATAGTTTTACTTCAAGATTATCTAAAATCTCTGTGTCATAGCTACCATGTTGGGGCCATTTTAAAACACCGTCTTTCCTAGTGTATCGGTCCCACAATTCATTATACGTAATGGGGCCCACGCCATGTTTAGAATAGAGCTCATAAGTCGGAGTTCCAACCGGAGGTATCGGACACGAGTCCTCCAATCGGGAATCCCTGTTACAACTACAACAAAATATCTTTCCAAGTTTGCTAATACCAGGCATCTTCGCTCACTAATCTAGCTTCAAACTTCGAGGGATTACCAAAAACGATAGTCTCGCAAATATACGAGTCCCTCGGCTTTGGCGCTTGCAAGTTCCAAATCAAAGATCCCGAAGGAAACCCAAAACTAAGGACTGGGAGCGACCCACTTATACTTAACTGAAGTATAGATCACGTCACCAGAAGATCCGTCTATCGTCTCACTCTACAAATCATCATAAAGGGTCCAAGAGAGGGCGACAGTCAGGGCAGCAGTCCTTCGAAGCCTCGCAGTAAAAACCTTCAGTCCACATTCGACATGCCGGGGTCGATGAAGTGGGGGCAGTCTTCCAGAATTTCCTCACGAAGCTCCTCACGATCTTCAGGCTAGGACCGGTACCACTGAAGTCGCCCCACGTTGGGCGCCAACTGAAGAACCGGGTTTTAGAACCCAGCACGCCCAAAGTCTTCGGGTTCACCTGTCTTAGAATACAGAGACACGGGATACTTCTCGGTGACGTCAAAGATCAAATGTATTGGCTGCAACCAGGAACAGAAGTCAACGAAGTACGACACAAGTAGGTTCGTCAGAAACTGCTCAATTTTCGTATTGCGAGACATCGTCTTTTATGCTAAAAATCACATTCCGGACAAACACCCACTAGTTACAGTTTGTCCAATCATAGGTAACATTGCAAAAGGTATCGCATATCGACAAACCCACTTTTCAGTTGTCCAGCCCACCATCAATGACACGGAAAAGCCCAACATTCTTTCTCGAACAGGCCGGACAAACCCATAATAAAAGACCACAACCCATACCATAAACGGACCATAAAAGAAGGAACAGAAACAGATGAGAAGTAGGATAAGGGGTGTGTGCATGTGGAATAAACTCAACAATGTCCTGTTCTTTGATCTCTAATCTCGATCAACTACCGGACAAGGAACTGGCTTAACAAGGATAGCTTCAGGCAATGGGGTCAGCTCACTCAGGTCATTCAGAAGTCAACCAACGTGTATGTGTACTAAAGACTCGTTCGGCCATAGTCATCAGCCTATGTGAGGGCAACCACAAAATGGCTGCCATACACAAAATGGAATCCAAGGGTTCAGAACGAAATCCCTAAATACGTAGTGAATCTATAGGTCGAACATGGCGAAAACACTCGTACTTGCCGCACTCACTAGTTACGGTTCGCTACTATCGAATTTGTAACGAAACCATGACCTTTATGAAACGGGTTCAGAATTCACAGAACCTCACCTTCATTCCTTCGTGAAGGTTGGATTTGGCTGTGATGGGGTCCTTGGTGAGGGAGAGGATCAGCTGAGTGTATTCAGCATAGGAGATTAAGTTGAGTTTGTGCTGTCAGTCTATGTGTGCGAGCGGGGCCTTGTAAATGTTGAACAGCGTCGGGCTGAGGGAGGATCCCTAGGGTACACCACAGATTATCTCGGAGGCTTTGGAATGGAATTTGGGGAGGAAGACGCTCTGGGTTCTGCCAGAGAGGAAGGAGGTGGTCCATTCCAGAACCTTGTCTCGGATCCCTGCGGCGTGGCGGCGTGCACATAGTGTGTGGTGGCAGACGGTGTCCAAGGCAGCAGAGAGGTCTGGGAGGATGAGTACTGCGGTCTCGCTGTTGTCCAGCAGGGTCCTGATGTCGTTGGTGGCGGCGATGAGGGCAGTCTCAGTGCTGTGGTTGCTGCGGAACCCTGACTGGGAAGGGTCCAGGATTTTGTTTTCTTTGAGGTATCGGGTTAGCTGCCTGTTGATGGTTTTCTCGATGATCTTGGCCGGGAAGGGGAGCAGAGAGATGGGCCGGAGTTCCTTAACGATGTTGAGGAGCTCCTTGCTTTTGTGTGTATTGTTGTCGAGGCGGTCTTTGAAGGAGATCCTCTTGGCCACCCTGATGAGGTGATGGTGGTTGTGGATGGCATACTTGTGTGCTGAGTGGCTGTCTGGAGTTTGTTCACTGTGCCATTCCTTCTCTAGTTTCCGGCAGGCTTGCTTGGAGGCTAGGAGTTCTGAGGTGAACCAGCTGGCCCTCTTGCTGGTGTCTCTGTGGGGGGGTCTTCAGCTGGGCGAGGGTGTTGGTGCAGTCCTCGATCCAGCATCTGAGGCTGTGGTCAGCGTAGTTGGTGTAGGAGGGTTCTGTGGGTGGGCTGAGAGCGAGGTTTGCATGTAGTTGGTCTTTGGTGATTTTGCACCAGCAGCGGCGGGGGATCTGTTGGGTGCGGTGGTGTGTGGTGCGTTTCTGGAAGGCAAAGTAGATGCAGCGTTGGTCGTTCAAGAGGAGTTTGGTGTGGCTGACGGAGACGTGCAGGCTTGTCGACGCAATACAGTGAATAAATTGTCCATAAAATAGCTTTAATAAATCTCAGAGATTTTTGATCTGCTGGTAAAATATGCTTTGTTCGTGGTTGTAGTTTGGAAATGCAAAATAAAAGGTATCCTGCATTTTTTGTGCAATAACAAATACGCCTTTTATTTACGTACACCTTTTCTATAATGTTGGAGTGACATTGAATTTATACTCGGTTAAAGAAATACACATGGTCTAATGAATATAAATTCCTGGGATGAATGATAATTTCAACCCCCAGACGGAAGTGTTAAGATAAAAAAGGCACATCCCACTAAAGTACCTTTGAGGAAACTTATAATATATATATGAACGTGTGGAAAGTGAACGTACATAAACTTCAATCCTGAGGAAAAATGCATTGCACTGTTTAAGGCACCACTTGACAAGTGTGAAAGGAATATACATTTGGTATGAACACATCTGTATGTGCACAAATTAATAAATTATATAAGAAGGCACTTTATTAAAACATAATCATCAGAAGATTTCGAAAAATTAATCTCAAAATTAAGAAAATATAAAATCGCAAAGGCATTCAAGAAATTGCATTATAGCGCTCTAAAAACCTTAACTCAAGTTGAATAGTGTGAAAACATCAGAATATGGTGTACAAAATAACACAACTGATAATGAGTTGTGGGCTCAAAAGCACTTTGGGCCTTACAAATGGTGGGGATGAGCTACAGAAACGCAGTTAAGTTAGAGTAAAAAGTTTTTACACAGCACTCTGATGTGTTTTTTTTCACTCCATAGGCCCAAAGACAGAAATAAAGGCATAGCTTACACTACACACTTGGGCACATATAACACACACAGACTATTTCATCTGTGCAGCTCCCATAAGTAACCTGCTATCCTGCCATAGAGCGCTTCTGCGCCTCGTAAGGGATAGAAAGCGCTATATAAATGCAACTACACCTTAACAGGCATAGTTCAGCATTTTAGACTCAATATTTCAGAGCATTTTTTTATTTCAGGAGTATATTATTGTGCAGATTTTAATAAACAAATAAACAGTAAGAGAAAGAACGATCAGATAACACAAAAGTTCATTTTCATGATTTTGAACTGAAGGTCTAATTTACAGTGCAAACTCCAGACAACAGGTGACAAATGAGAGCAAAACTACGTATGGTATCTAGATAAACACCTTAAGAGATATGGTATGATGTATAATGAAATGAGAGGAGTATAATAAAGAGAAAAGGACGGGACGCTAGTAGGTATAGCATCAAAACACGCGTATTGGTGGATAAAATCCAGGGAGATCTTTCGGATTGTACACCCCACTCTAAGGGTTCATCACAGGGCTTTAGAAGGTGGTGTTATCAATTCTAATTACTTCTTGTGTTTGTACACATACAAGAGAGGAAAGTTGTACTGGAGTATAGGGGGTGGATCTCCTAGTAGGGTTCTATTTGGAAAATTGGACCGTACACACCGGGTTACGTGCACATTTACTACAGAGTAAGAAAGACGTTGTTTTTCAATAAACTAATTTCCACCAACTAACTTATGTTGAATATTTCTATTTTTTTTTTTTCGTGTGTGTAGTTTTTCTTATCAACATATCTTATTTCATCTTTACAACTCATCAATTTTTTGCAGTTTCTTGTTTACATATAACACATGACATTAAATTTACACTGATTAATTCATAAATAGCACATTAATTTTTGACAATTCATGATATCATTTCTTAAATACAGAACATATTCCCTTCAACGCGTTTCGGCCGATTGCCTTCCTCAGGAATTCTGCATTTTCTTTTTTGCATAGACAGTAGCTATAATGATGAGAGATAGTAGTTTAGTATTCTGTCTATTTCAGGATGTTGTTCAAAAAGCAACGTCTAACAATTCATTCCTCTCTTTTTAATATACATGTTTTTGCTCAAATTATCAATCTGACGTGATTATCCCCTACTCAGAGGCGATCTTTACCTACTGGGCTAAAGTGCTAGAATTTCTACATTTAGTTATACATTCGTATACATATTCATATACAACTGTACATTTATATACATATTATACAATTCTCTCATCCATTATCTAAATATCTATATACATTATTTACAACAGTTGCATAGCTTCTTGGTGTACTCCTTAGGCGTTGGTACATGTTATCGCTCTAATGCTTGCAGATGGGAGCTGAAAAGGGACAGTGCTGCTGTGATATCCCAAGGGGGATCAGATAACACAAAAGTTCATTTTCATGATTTTGAACTGAAGGTCTAATTTACAGTGCAAACTCCAGACAACAGGTGACAAATGAGAGCAAAACTACGTATGGTATCTAGATAAACCCCTTAAGAGATATGGTATGATGTATAATGAAATGAGAGGAGTATAATTAAGAGAAAAGGACTGGACGCTAGTAGGTATAGCATCAAAACACGCGTATTGGTGGATAAAATCCAGGGAGATCTTTCGGATTGTACACCCCACTCTATCTAAGGGTTCGTCACAGGGCTTTAGAAGGTGGTGTTATCAATTCTAATTACTTCTTGTGTTTGTACACATACAAGAGAGGAAAGTTGTACTGGAGTATAGGGGGTGGATCTCCTAGTAGGGTTCCACAGTGGTTAAGAGCTGGCAAAATAGTTATCAAGGGATTTTTGGATAGATGTATTGCGTACAATCCAGAGGGAGTGTTGCAATGATGTGACATCTGCCCCTCTGAGAAATGAGACCTAATTAAGCCAGGGGCGGAAGGAGGTGGTTGCTGTGTTCTTCTAGTTAGCTAAATTAGTTTTACAGGCAGCAGTAAGAAGGATATCGATTAATAGTCTTGTTGCGGGATCTGATGTTTGGGTCTAGGAATACTTTCAATAGTGTTAAGAAAGTTCACCGCATATTTTTCAATCATTTTTTCAGGTACCGTTTAACCTTTGTAGCCACCAGGAGCCTCATTTATGAAGTTTTTGAACATAGGGCAGCGCAGTATGTCACCTTCCTGCACTGTCCTAAGTCAAAGTGAAAGGACAGGAATAAGCCATATTTATCCCATATGGTGCATTCCTGTCTTTGCCCACTGCCCTTGCACCATTTTGGCAGCCTAGTGACAATGCAGGCACCCTTGTAAGGGTACCTATGTTTGTGGCAGGATTGTTTTTGTGCACAAAAACAATCCTGGAAGGCTTTTTCATCCTTGTATGACTGCTGTGTGTGTGTGTGCATGTGTGTATGTGTATCTATATAGCATGAGCACATATACATCTATATATGTATATATAGATATACCTTTATACTTACATACAGTTAGATTTAAACATTGTAAGCAATCAATAACAGTTTCAAATGAAAGGATGAAAGCGGTCGGATAAATTAATTAGCGGCAAGATGTAGTGCCTGTGCTTTTCAGTGTCGTTTGCTGGTGCAATCTACAGCTTTGGTGGTAGGGTACGAGGAGGGGATGACCACATCCTCCATGCCTAGGTTTCATTTGAATGAAAAAATATTAGCATTTCGTAACTGAAGAATTTGTTAATAAAGAGAATGCTTTGTATTTCCTTTTTTGGGCTGTTCTTCCATGATTGCAGACACAGGACACTCCAATTGTGCGGTCTGATTCTCATTTCAGAGGAAGAACATACGTGCAGCTATTGACACTGTTATATAAATATATCTATATCTATATATATTACTTACTGACGGTCACCAGTAGTTAGTTATAGTTAGGACCTATTTTCCATAGGAAATCCGCAAAATTCTATTCCCAATAACTTTGGGCCGGTTGACGAATCTTCGCGAAATGTTTAAAACTCGTGGGACACTCTGGTCCGTTCCTATCCTGAAAGTTTGGGGGTGATACGTCAAGCGGGGCCGAGAAAAAAGGGGGGTCCCAAAATGCGTTTTCCCCATGTTATTTTCCATAGGAAATTTTAGACACGGCTACAGCCCGAACTTCTGAACGGAATTACACCAAGTTTTGCAAAAAGGTAGCACTTGGTTCAGAAAGATAACAAAAAACCTACCACAGTTATAAGAATAAATGTGAGCTCTGGAAGCTCAAAGCTCCCTGCAACC
Source organism: Lissotriton vulgaris (assembly GCF_964263255.1). Classification (NCBI taxonomy): domain Eukaryota; kingdom Metazoa; phylum Chordata; class Amphibia; order Caudata; family Salamandridae; genus Lissotriton; species Lissotriton vulgaris. Next base: position 130,517 of record NW_028252683.1, on the reverse strand, counting down.
TAACACACCCTGCAATCAAATATAATAAAAGTCTCTCAGGGTTATTGGAGGGATTAGGCCATGAGAAAATAGGAAGTGAGTAAAAAAAGGTGAGAGGAGAACACAATGAAATGTGGAGGAACATATCAGGATCCGTATCATAGAGGAAATGGGTATAGGGCACAGGCATCAATAAAATAATTAAAAAGCATGTTTAGAAGCTCTGGTGACTGGTCCAAATTAGGTAGGCAAACAGGAAGTAATGGGGCAAAAAGAATGCAGAAAAGCACAGATAATCCATAACAACCAGAATAAAGAACTTCAGGATCCAAACCTGTATATGATGAACTAGAATACAGAGCCTGTAGCAGAACCCATGTATTTATACTATCTGTCCTCCGTAGGGCCCAGAAGAAGTTCTTACTACTGCCTTTTAGAGTGGAATAGTGATGGATGGACTACACATGAAGCCTTGTTAGCGGCAGCCATTTTGAATAGGACAGACATCTTGATTCACAGTGGAACATTATGTGACTCCCCATGCCCCAGAAACCAGTGCTGTACTCTCCATCCCTCCTCCCGCCACCTCTCAACCCGAGGTAGCAGGTTGCTGAACCATCAATCGTGCTCTGTGCACTATGATGCAGTGAGTGGACTTCCTGTCAGAGGACCGCCCAGAACTGCAAATCCCCTGCTAGGCCTGGACTGTGCTACCACCCTTAGAAAACCTTCCCAGCATACTGGGGAAATGACTGTGAAACACACCAATTGAGGTTCCAAGCACCATAGTGTTTCCTTATAAAGAGATTCTTAAACTAACCACAAAGTAAACATGAGTCCAGAAAGCCTCCACCTCATATTCCAGAGCATCACACTTCAGGAGAGGTGAAGGAGGCTCTACTGTATATAATCGCACAGAGGTTGAGGGTTTCAATAAGGTTTTGTGGAAAACAAGATGTATTCTCCAGTGCTGTGACAAGATCAAGCAAAGAACAGGACTTATCACAGACAAAATAAAAAAAGTCCCCCCCAAAACATTTTGGATGGAAACTCATGCAATCTAAACAGCCTGCTGACAAGCAGACAAAACAACATGTTAAGACCGTGCAAAGATGCAACAAGCATTTCCAAATCTCCTATATGCACTCTTCGCATTCAGGACATATGAAACATCCTTAGTCTGCAGAGATTCAGCAAGGGTAAAGAATATAGAGACCATACATGAGAGGAACTTAGTCAGTGGCATGCTAGGATGAAAAAAGACTAAGACTAGAAAGAGCTGTGTAAGAGTTATTGTAGACAAACTCAGTTTCAAAGGCCTATCTAATCTTGTTTTAAGAAAGCGAGAGATAGAAAGAAGAATCCTATCCATCTGGCATGCTAATAATTCTCACAATCCGTTGAATGAACATTCCCAGATTTTGTGGTCTCCAAACTACTACTTCAAGGCTGGATCACTCCAATGATTGTTGCTAGTGGAAAGTTGCTTGATAACTCCATTTTGTAGATGATAAAATGCTGCTCAGTCCTTGAATATAAAGAAAGAGGATGAGAGGCCTCAGTGTTTGGATCTCACTCAGATAATATTGATGCTGATGGAGCGAGCTTCAGAATTGATTTTAATCTAGCTCGTGATGTTAATCTCCCATAACTTGACTAATTTTATTAATGAGATTTTGCATGATTTGTGATATTAAATCAACTTAGAGTAAGATTCCACACACCATTACACGCGGGACTAACGTTATGTGCTTTATGTTGCATTTGCAAGTATGTTTTATAATTCATAACTAATGTTGTTTTGTTTGTCCTATTGTCTTTGTCAAACACTAATGCAGCTGATTAATTAATGGCATGTGCTTATTTTGTATGTGCTTCTGTCTATGTTGTGTCTGTTTATCTTTTTCAGATATATGAAGAATCCTGCTGGACTTTATGAAGAATGGTAGATTTTATAAAATGCTGCTTTTCTGTGCTTTTTGCTAGGTAACATATATTAATGGGTTAACATTAGCAATGGAAGGTGGGTAACAGAATGACTTTCATAACCTGAGATTAATTATTCTTTTGTGTTTGTTTAAATACTAGCCCGAATGAAAGGCTTGAGGCCTGTGGATGGTTAGCCTGACAGAGATGAGCCAAGCACAGCCCTGTTGGAAGGTTCTTTAAAAAGACATTTCTTTGAATAAACTGAAGTTAAAAACAAGAACAACTGTGCAAAATGTGCTCTGAAAAGTTATTTTCCAAGGCTAAGGAAGTGACAAGCGGCGGATTAGCCGAGCTATGGAGTAAACTGTGAAATGATTTAATAAAATGTATCAAACCTCGGAAGTCGGTGTCGCTTCACGTGAAAGGACAATGGCAAATGACGTTCTTGTGTGTTGAAAAATGGCCTTAGGGTGGTCTGACCACTGGCAACCAATCAGGTTGCTGAAAGACATTGAAATTAATACATTTTAGTTAGAATAGTGAGTTAGAAAGGTATAAAACCTAAGCCCTTTGAGAGGAGCGGGGCTGACTGTTCCTGAGGGCGAAGTGCTGTCCATTTTCCTAGGACACGTAAGAATGTTTTGCTAAGTGTCTTTTTCTTTGCAGGTCAGAAAGCTTACATAGGGATTTAGGTTATGTTTGTTTATTTTTCATGATGCTATCTTGAAATGCCAGACTTTTTTGCCTTTTTCTAATTTGAAATAAAGCTACTGATTTAATTAAATGATTGCAATTAATAAAAACGAGCCAATAAAAGTGATTTGAAAATCTATGCTTAGTTATAAAAATAAAAGACTTAAAACGTCAAGCTGGTCTTGATTAATTTAGTTGTTACCATTAGCTGATTCATTGGCCAAAAGTGGCATGATTAAATGTTTATGTGTATGCAAAATCCACCATGGTTAAAAAGTTATACTGCAGTTGTATATAATGTACATATAAATTTAGTTAGTCTGATTAATTAGGCCACATGATTCAGTTGCTCAATTTCTGTCTCAGTTTCATGGGCCTTGTGAGATTTATATATGATGGTGAGTATTAGGTAGAGTGTAGTGTAGTATCGAGACAGAATTTCTATATGAGCGCTGGATCAATGCCAAAGACAGTTCCTGAAGCATCTTTTTCTAGTCCTAGAACGCAGAAATCCAAGGTTTTCCATTCTCTATAAACTACTATTTCATGACTGGATCACACCAAAGATTGTCGCAAGTGTAAAGTTGCCTAGTAACTCCAAGGTGTAGATGGTAAAATGCTGCTCAATAATTGTAAAATTTCTTGAGTAGAAAGCAAGATGATGAAAGTGTTCAGTGTTCGGATGTCACTGAGATAATATGGCTACAAAGACAGTTGCTGAAGCATCTCTTTCTGCTACAAAGGGTAGAAATACTTTTGAATGATGTAAAACCGGAGCAAAGGTAATCTATTTCTTGGGAGGGATAAAGGCGTGTTCTTATTTCTCCCTCTTACCCCTGGATGATCGGCTCTCATTGCTCAGTCAAGTGGTTATTTGTATAATTTGGTCAATAATAGGGAAATATTTTTTACACTGTGGTTAGTAAATCCTCTGCATCGGTGAACGCATCTGACATTTTTCAGAGAGTGCTATTACAGAACAGCTTTAACTTCTCTGGAGGCCTTACTGATGATCTGTGAAGAGAAATAGAAATTAAAGTAGAGACTGTCCTGACCATAAATGTACACTTTTCTAGTTTTGCTTATGAGTGATGCCACAGATGATACAGGAACTCTCAAACATGCTGCAAGTGTTTAAATAGAGAGGGAGTAAACACTAAGATGTCATTTAAATACCCCACTACATATTCTTCCATAAACTCATGTATACTATCATTGATCAGGTGCTGAAAAGTTGCAGGAGCACGGCATTACTAGATATTATTAACTGATCCACGATGATTGAAATGACGGGGTCAAAGGTAGACATTCCACACAATGAGTGTATTTAACTTCCTATGATGAATTCACAGCATATGTTGACCATGGGGTTTGGGATGGGTGCTCTGGCTGCCAATGTGAGTGATGTATAAATCCTTTGATGGATTGTCTTTGAAGTACTGCTTTAGTTCTGCTTCTTCCCTTTAAGTTAGCACACAAATTCACATAATTGGAGACTTAACTACAGGAACCAGATCAGCAGCAAAATCATATGGGCAGTGTGGTGGTAGCCTTCAGCATTTTTCTCACAAAACACAACCTGATAACTTAGATAATGGACTGGAACATTGACAAAAGACTGTCCTACTATAGTTTCAGCTTATGCGGCCATTGTTATAACAGACATCAATGACATAACAGCAACATTGTTTTTGTGGCAGGAAATAGAAGAAACACTGGTCATTTTCCATTCCAAATCATAGGATTTTGCTTGTTAAACCAGGATACTAATTTAAAAGAAAAGACCGGAACATTGAAACCATAAAATTGGAATGTTTCTACATGTCTTATAACTAAGAACAATTAGAGTTAAAGGATTACCATCTACTCCTCATATGTGTTGAAATGTATTTTCTGAGAAAATGGAAAGTGAAATTCTGGTGAACTGAGCATCAACCAAAGTTCTTGGGGACCCAAAATGTAGTTGTGCTGAAACCAATAATGAAAAAAGAACAATTTATGGACAGAATGCAGATCATACATTCACACCAGTACAGAGATCTGGGCTAAATCCATCATTTTTTCGCTCCTCATGCCATTCCAGTTTAGACTCAGCCAAATGCAAACCAGTCTTGACCCTGTTCCCAGCCTGAACTGTAAGACCTGGTCCTCCCCGGACTGGAAACAAGCATCCTAGGATCTGTTTCGGGGTATCACCCTTCATCAGCCAAGCTATCTTGACTCCAGTGGCATGGAGAGCGCGGGACCCAGCACTCGGGGTGAGTAATAAAAAAAGAAAAATTGATGGACAGAATGCTGAACAATCTCATACATTCACCCCAGTAGAGAGATCTGGGCCTAAATCCATTGTTTTGTTGCTCCCCATGCCCTTCTAGTTTAGACCCAGCCATAGCAAATCAGTTGTGACCCTGTTCCTCATGGGAACAGACCAGCCCGAACTGCCAGGCTAGGTCCTCCCTGGACTGGAAACAAGCATCCTAGGACCGGTTTTGGGGTATCACCCCCATCAGCCTGGCTAGCTTGACTCAAGTGGCATTGAGAGCACGGGACCCACGTCTGGGCATACCCGCCCCACTCAGAGTGACAAATGCAAAAAGAACAATTGATGTACAGAATGCTGAACACTGTCATATATTCACCCCAGAACAGAGATCTGGGCCTAAATCAATTTTGTGTGCCCTCCATGCCATTCCAGTTGAGATCCAGCATATGTAAATCAGTCTTGACCCTGTTTCCCATGAGAACAGTCCAGCCGAACTGCCAGGCCAGGTCCTCCCTGGACTGGAAACAAGCATCGCAGGACCAGTTTTGGGGTATCATACCTCATCAGCCAGGCTAGCTTGACTCCAGTGGCATGGACAGCACAGGACCCATGTCTGAGCATACCCGTCCCACTCAGAGGGACAAATGCAAAAAGAACAATTGATGACAGAATGCTGATCAATGACATACATTCACTCCAATACAGAGATCTGTGCCTAAATATATCGTTTTTTTTGCTCTTCATGCCTTTCCAACTTAGACCCAGCCATATTTAGGTGGAAAGCAGCTTAAAGACTTTGGGGCATATTACCAAGCAATAGCGATAATTATCGCTAATGCTTGGTTAGAGACAAAAATTTACCGCAAAGCATGAATATCTCTGAAAAGTCAGTGATATTCATGCATTAGCGAGCTAATGCTCTTAGCCATGTTATCCACCTCCCATTGGATAACATGGCTAAGAACTGCTCAGGGCAGGTGTTAGCTTTTGGAGATATTCCCGCTTAGCGCGAATATCTCCAAACGTTGGTAATAGGAGATAGCGATGTTAGCGACTGTTTTCAGTCGCTAACATCTTGGCACGCCCACTTTGCATCTCATTAGTGATAAATATCACTGACATGCAAAGTGGGGCCCAAGATGGTCGCTATCTCCTACTAGCTGTCGCTAAATGGTGTTAGCGGCAGCTAGGTAATAGGGAGATCATTTTATCTCCGCTTTCTTGGCTTTTAAAGCCAAAAAAGCGGAGATAAACCCCCTTGATAATATGCCCCAAAGATAGAAAAGCAGACATTTAAGGTGAGCAAATTTGGAGTGTCACTGGTGCTGAGAGTGGTCTGTACTGGAGCTACTTTCCATGTAAATTTGAGAACTACCCAGAGTTCTCTGCTTCTTTCTTTGCATAATGTATGCCTCACTCTATGCCTGAAAGGGTTTTGTTTTGACTTATGCTGGGTGCTTCCTTGTGTCTGGACAAATCTTTACCACTCTGAACAGCTCTAACGAGAGTGAAACATGTGTCAAAGATTGCTTTTATTCATTTCAGGCTGGCTTGGATGGCATTTTACCAATCCAAAGTTGCAATATTGTTCCTGGAGTGGTAAAAAGGATTTGACCATTTTACAGCTCAGCATGGACAGCACTGTGATAATCCTATGCTTAAAGACTTTGCTGTAGAAATGGTAAAAGACTTTGTCCCTTTCTATCTCGGCATGGATGGCATTGTGCTAATCCTACGGTTAAAGACTTTGATAGAATAACAGACATTTGAGGAGAGCAAATTTAGAGTGTCACTTGTATTGAAAAATCTCTATACTGGAGCTGCTTTCCATGTAAACTTGAGAACTACCCAGAGTTCTCTGCTTCTTTTTCTGCATAATTTATTCGTCAATCTATGTCTGAAAGGGTTTTGTTTAGACTTATACTGGGTCTCCCTTGTGTCTGGACAACGCTATACCACTCTGAAGAGCTGTAATGAGAGCAAAACATGTGTCAGGGGGTGCTTTTATTTATTTCAGGTTTGCTTGGATGATATTTTACCAATCCAAAGCTGTAATATTGTGCCAAAACCCAACACTTTTAAATTCACACCAGTTTACCTTTTTGTGCATAACAAGCTAACCTGACCTGGGTGGTTCACGTGTGATCAAGACACAAGAAGTGTCGAAACGCGTAGCGTGTATTCTGAAAATAAACCTATTTTGCTGAATACGGATTCCTGAGTGCGCATTTGATTGCTTTGAAGCAAACTTGGATATGAAACTTTAATTCCGCTGTGTGGTCCGCCGATTCCTGTGCGCCACCTGACTCGGGAGAAAGGATCCCAGCAGGACCCGATTCTTGGCTTGTTGTACCAAAACGGAGGGATTCAGTGCCGGCCGCCCGACATCAAACTGCAATTGGGCAGTAAGACGAAGATTTGAGCCTGTGTAGATTGCAGCCGTCCCGACTTCTAAGGTAAGTCCTCGGCCTCTAATCGTTAATGGGGAAAGGGAGGAATGGTTGCAGTAATGCGACCCTTTCCTGTCTTAAGCCTTTTCGTGTGGGGTTGAGGCGCTGGTGGATGAGCGGGCAGCTTTGGTAAAGACTGACATCGGACATTTCCAATTTGAATGCAACGAGGGTTGCCCATTGTCAGTAATTCTTTACACGCATTCTCTACCGGGCGGGAACGAAGCAGCATCAGGAACCACTTCCATAAGTGGGGGAATTCTCAGCACATTACTTTAACATCTTAAAAGGTCGGATGTACCGTTTAAATTTTCAGCATAGCCTACGAGTGCATGATTAACAAACACAGAGCATTCTAATATAAACAGAACTTATAAACTCCTTCACCATGGATGAGGAAGGGGAAAGAAGGCGAGAGGCAGCTACCCTGTTTGCAACAGCGCCAGGAAAAGGTAGCACGAATCTAAAAACTCGAGAATCCCAATAACAACTCCCTGAACAGTAAATTGAGAAAATACGAAAGACTCATGAAACAGGAGAGCTCTCGATGGTGGGAAGCCACATCATTACAGGACTATGTAGACAAGGCAATGGTGCCACATGGATTGCGAATTTACATAACACCATCTCATGAATCACACAATCCACAAATGTTGGAAGATTGGGCAAACAACTCGGCAACAAGCAGTAAAAACATGCTGTGCATCCTTATTAAGTACGCGTGGGAAGAACGCGAAGGCATCTTAAAACAACTCAAAGATTTGGATGAGGAGTTTGCGAGCAGTCCAGACCAAGAGACAATAACTAAATTTAAGGATGATCTAAAGGGCCGGTTGAAGAAACATGAAGACGATATAAAATATCGCAAACAACGGAAGCTCCACAGAGATTGTGGTGACTATGAAAGCGGACGTATTCTAACCTATAGTCCCAAATATGATTATCTATATAACCAGAATGACCCACAAACACAATCAGCAGAAAAGTCCACCCCTAGGGAAGAAACACAGGCATCAGGAATAACTACTGATTCTGATACAGATGCGTCCAGACAGACAACAAGCACCTCTTCAGAATTTGAGATAACCACAAGACCGGCTAATTTTTTAGAGGAGTTTTGGGTACTAAGGACAAGACAGAAAAAAGTACCAGAAGAAATTCGCGTCCTCAAGAAGAACCCGGTACGAGGCAGGCCAAGGGGACGAGGAAAAGGCAGGGAAGATCGTATAAGAGACGACTGAAGCTCCAGCAGAGGAGAAGAAAAACCAAAAAAACACCAGTGGGAAACAAAAGAGGTGGTTACAAAAACAGAAAATAACCATGGATGAACAAACGGTAAACAAAACAGTTATAAATCTGTCTCCACGTACTTTAACCCTTAGTGAAAAACAAACACTCTGTTTAGGACTCAGTTTCTGCCCGATTGAAGTTTTTTATTATGCCAATACTAGGGTGGATATTTTCAAATTTGTCAGAAATGTTAAACTTAAGAAATGGCACTTCTTTAAACAGAGTAGAAGTTCTGACATTGCTAATGATGTAGAGGAAATATTTGAAATGCTTGAAGAAGGAGACGGGGATGTGTCAGGAAGAGATGCCATACTAACTTATCAAGGCAGTGAAAATGATGTTGGTCAAGAAGAAATTAGAACTGACAGGGCAGCATGTACAACATTTAAACCGAAATCAGTGTTCTGTTCTATTATGCCTCATGACGCCATAGATACATTTCATGATGTTGTTACGAAAGAACTAACAAAACTTAAACACACAAAAGAACTAATGTGTTATAAAGACATGAATCTTACTGGTGAACAGAGAAAATTCCTTTTTGAACTTGCCAAAGACAAAAATATTGTATTAAGACCTTCAGATAAAGGTGGTAATATTGTCTTGTGGGGCAAGGATTTGTATATAAAAGAGGCTCTAAGACAATTAGATACCAGTAATTTCTATGCTAAATGTACCATGACCAACTACAATGACAGTGTACTTGAAACCTGGGAAAAATTGAATGATTGGCGGAATGAGGGTTTGCTATCATGGCAAGAATTCTGTTTCCTTAAAAAAGATTATCCAAAGTTGCCCATTTTTTACATTTTACCTAAGGTTCATAAAGACGCAAGGGTCCCTCCAGGCAGGCCCATTATATCGTCGATAGGTAGCGACAACGAAAATCTTTCCCAATACATTGACCACTTTTTGAGGGAATTTGTCTGTGGGTTACCTACATATATCAGGGATACCACAGATTTTTTGAATAAAATAAACAATCTGCAATGGGTGGGGGCTCCCTACTCATTACTATGGATGTCAATGCCCTGTATACGATCATTGATCATGTACAGGGCATGGAAGCAAGCTTGCATTTCCTTAAACAAAGAGATACCTGCTTCTTGGATCATACTTGCATGCTCATCGAAATGATGAAGATATGTCTTAGGAACAATATCTTTATGTTCGATGGGGTTATGTACAGGCAGATACGTGGTGTGGCCATGGGTTCAGCATTTGCTCCCAGTTTCGCGAATCTCTTCCTAGGAAAATGGGCGGAAGAAATTAGGAGTGACGCCAACCTAGCGGAGGAATTAACACAGGTGACCACGTGGATCAGATACATTGATGATCTGTTCCTCGTCTGGCAAGGTACAGAGGAGGAAGCCATCTCGTTCATTGAGAAACTCAACGTTAATAACTATAACATCCACCTGACATATAACATTAGTTCAGAGTGCGTTGAGTACCTTGATACAGAAATCAGAGTGGTGGATGGCACCTTGGTGTCCAAACTCCACAGGAAGGAGACGGCCGGTAACAGTTTACTCCATGCCCTCAGTGCTCATCCTTATCCCCTTAAATGGAGTATTCCGTATGGTGATTACTGAGGGCAAGGAGGAACTGTAGTAGTGATGAGGGGTATGCTACTGAGCAAGAGAAGATGCTGGAAAGATTCAGGAAAAGAGGTTACCCGGAGGAGGTACTGTCCAAAGCAGTTCTCAAAATAGCCCAGGTTAATAGAATTGACATCCTCAAACCAAAAGAAAGGGACAATGACACAAGTAATGAGAGTCGTGTTATAACTACTTTTAACTGTAAATCACGACATGTTCAGAAAATACTTGCTGATAACTGGAAGATCTTGAAGTCCGATAACATAGTGGGGCCCCTTCTCAGTGACAGACCTAAAATCAGCTATAGAAGAGGCAGAAACCTATGTGATATCTTAGTTAAAGGAGACATCACAGAAAGTAAACTACATGTTCAAGGTCTTAAATGCTTCTACCCTTGCGGCCACTGTAAGGCCTGTAAATCAAGTGTGATGGTCAAAGCTATTGATATCCCAGGCAGAGAGGAACAGAGGGCGATTAAACAATTCCTGACATGCAATATTAACTTTGTCATCTATGTACTTGAGTGCCCTGGCAAACTCCGGTATGTGGGAAGTACCACCTGTATGGCTAAGAAGCGCGTGCTGGAGCATCTTAGAGCCATTACACATGGGGATGACAGATATCCTATTGCGCGACATTTCCAAGAGTTCCACCATTCTGACAATTCCTTCCTGCGATACTACGTGATAGAACAGGTTAACGTAGGAAGAAGGGGTGGAAATCGAGAATTAGCCCTTAGGAAGAAAGAGTCAAGATGGATAATGGAGCTCGAAACGAAGTTCCCTGGGGGGCACAACCTCGATGAGGAACTTGCCACGCATTTGCATGAGAGTTAAGTTGACGCACCTGAACCTCTCTTGCTATGACCAGGTGATTCCATCTTCTATTCGGGTATCTTAATGAACTATGGTGTAAAGATGACAGGTTCATGTTATAGTAGAAAGTAGAATGTTCATAAATGTGTTTTTTGAATTTTAAAACTGTGTAAAACTCTTTATAAGTAAGATTTTAATGAAGGGATTTTAACTGTATGTTTTTGTGTCTTTTGTAGGAATATGTGGGAGAGAGAGATTACTTCCATCAAGTTCACTTCACGGTCCTGTGACCTTTCTTCTTTTTCCTTCACTCGAATGAAAGACACTTCTCACCTGTATGATAGTTGCATTAAAATGTATTTCACCTAGATGTGCACTCTTACCCATGGTGGTATGGCTTTGGCTGTGTCCAACTTCTCTTAAGAGGATGACTCATAATGCCCAGTATATGACATCACAATCCTTTAAGGCACTAGACCGTAAGAAAAGACTATGTGGACTGATATTGAACAATTTTGATTTGCTTCTGGGCAGGAGTACGCATGACATGACACCCGCAATGATTATAGGCACTAGACCTCAAAAATCAAAAGCTGTCTTATTGTACATATGACCAGGATTTTAAATACTTTCGTTTGTTTATCCAGACAATTTGTAAGTAATTAAAGCGGGAGGGCTACTTAAAGTGTGTTCCTTCAAAGTGTATGCTTTTCTGTATGGATACTCCATTACAAGATGTTGGTACCTTTTAAAAAAGAAATGCTGTACATACTTCTAGGTTACCTCTTTTGTGTTTACCTTTTTGTGCATAACAAGCTAACCTGACCTGGGTGGTTCACGTGTGATCAAGACACAAGAAGTGTTGAAACGCGTAGCGTGTATTCTGAAAAGAAACCTATTTTGCTGAATATGGATTCCTGAGTGCGCATTTAATTGCTTTGAAGCAAACTTGGATTTGAAACTTTAATTTGGCTGTGTGGTCCGCCGATTCCTGTGCGCCACCTGACTCGAGAGAAAGGATCCCAGCAGGACCCGATTCTTGGCTTGTTATATATAGATATATGTATATATGTATATATGTATATATATATATATATATATATATATATATATATATATATATATATATATATATATATATATATATATATATATTTTTTTTTTTTTCAATAATGCTCGCTTCAGCCACCAACTCCAAAAGGGTCAGAAAAGAAAAGAAAACGAGGCAGCCCCTTCTCGGTGCAATTTCTAGTTTATTTCACACCAGTCCTCACGACGCGTTTCGGCAGATCCCTGCCTTGATCACATGACAACACGTCAGTGAAGCACATCCCCTTTTAAAGTGCAAGTGCCCATTAGTAAACATAGAAGAGGTGTTTACATATACACATATAGATAGACTTTCTTTCTATAGTCATTTTAAAACTCATGTTTAGTTTTGCAATTATACGTAAAATACATTATGGAACATGGGTAATGCATGGTTATTCATAACAGTAAATCATTTTTTCATACTATAGTAGCCACAAATAATACTTGTAAAATACATTTTTCAATCTGTGCATTTTTGTGCAATGATTTGTATAAATACATATATTTAAGCATAGTATATTCATATTACAGAGAATACCCATTATTACCTAAATGTATATTTTCATTTGTTGATTGCATATCTGTATTTGTGATTTTGTTATGTTCTCTTCTAAGCTTCATAACATTGTGCTTCCCCCGGAACAACCCTTAATTTGCCTATTTAGTGTTTTACACCAAAAAGTGCTTGTGAGTGCTTGAAATAATAAAGTGCTATTGTGTGAAGTCATTTCCTATGTGCGGTTTTGTATGTATTTTCTTATATCTTGATAGTGGTCGGCAATTTTCACTCCAATTGGGATACAGGTTAAATGGACAGTCATTTTACTGGGCTTATAAAACATGATTCCCACAATTAATTTCTAAAAAACATCTTATAAAATCTCTTAAAAATCAATTTCATGTTTAGATAATTAAAACTTCCAATCCATTTAAGATTGTAAAACCCTACACTTGACTACAAAAGTAAAAAAAATATATGATTTCAACAATTAATATTCCCAATGAGTTAAAATTATTATCAACAATTGCATAAAATTTCCTTGTTTACAGATCTACCTCATACAACGAGTTCTGGTTTTTCTATATCATTTTCAATCGTTCCTTATCATTTTTCTTGTTCAGACAACTTTCTTCAATGTGTAGATTATTATATTGGTAACCTGGTGTAATGATCTCTTTCTAATCCAGATAGGTGTACAGATCTTCCCCCATATTCAGCCCATTGGGTTGTTCGCTGTCTAGTAGCAGTATGTAATGGGTCTCGAGGCGACGTAGTACCCCTTCCCTATTACCTCCCCTTCTTTGTATTGGCACATTGTCTATTAGGTAATATTTTAGATCTTTGGGTTTTCCACCATGATATTCTTTGAAGTGGCGGGCTACTGGATAGCTAGGGTCACAATTGGTTATCGCCCTGATGTGTTGCAGTATTCTCTGATACCCAGGAAGTTTTGTACTTCCTACGTACCTGAGACCACAGCTACACTCTAAGATGTACACCACATATTCATTTCTACATGTTAGATGCTGTTTGATCATGTAGGGTTTGGGGCTGAAGGCTGTCATATACGACGTTGTGTTTTTTCCATATGTACAAGCTTTACAGCTGATACATTTGAAAAACCCCTTTCTTGTACTGAGCCAGTCTGCGGTATTTTCGCATTCCGGACTGCTCGTGACTAGAATGTCCGCCATTGAAGTTGATTTTCTGAATGTTATAGTAGGCTGTTCTGATAATGATTTGCCAATAATGGGGTCATCCTTAATTATGTGCCAATTGTTCTTAAATATCTGGCGCAGTGATTTGTGCTGACGATTATATGTTAATATGAGTCTTGGATTCCCATCTATTTCTGCTGTTTTAGTTTTTTGGGATTCCAAGTGTGTATTGCTATTTAATAATAAGTCCTCCCTTGGTCTAGCTCTAGATTTTTCAATTGCGCTTTTGATAGATTTGACACTATAGCCCCTTTCAATAAATCTCAGCTTGCTTGCCTGCTGATTTTTGAACAGTTCCACTTCACTACTGCATATCCTACGCAATCTGAGCATTTCCCCATAGGGGATGCTTTGGATAAGATGAACAGGATGAGCACTTGTTGCGTGCAAAATAGTATTTCCAGATGTTTCCTTCCTGTATAGCGTAGTACTTAATGTCTGATTGTCTATTTTAATTAGAACATCCAGGAACGGGATTTGTTCCTTACTTATGTGTGAAGTGAACTTGAGATTTATTTCATTATCGTTTAGCTCTTCAATGAATTTCTCTGCCTCCTCCTCAGTCCCTTTCCATATGATCATCAGATCATCTATATACCGTAACCACGATATGACTTTGTCCTTGTAGGTGTTGCTATGCTGTCTCTTTAGGATCAGCTCCTCCCACCAACCCATGAATAAACAAGCATAGGTGGGGGAGAAGCTGGCCCCCATAGCCACGCCCTGTACCTGTCGGAACATTTGCCTTTTGAAGAGAAAGAAATTATGCTCTAGGCAGAAAACCAATAGATCCATAAGCATTTTGTTGTGAATGGTATATTCTATGGGTCTCCTTGCCAAAAAATATTCTACTGCCTTGATGCCATCAATATTTCTTATGCATGTGTATAATGATGTTACATCCAGAGTAATCAACATATATCCCTCTTCCCATTTGACTTTCCCTATTTTACCCAAGAAATCTCCAGTATCTCTCACATAGGAGTCTAAACCTTGTACATGTTCTTGGAGAAAGAAGTCAATATATCTTGATACATTCTCAAGAGGTCCATCACAGGCTGCAATGATAGGGCGACCTGGTGGTTGATCTTTAATCTTGTGGATTTTCGGGATAAAATAAATTACCGGTGTTTTTGGAAAGTCCTTCTTTAGGAATTTAAATTCCTCCAAACTTAGTAATCCTTTGCTCTTCCAAGCTAGTAGTTTACTCCAGAGTTCATCTTGCATCTGCTTGTATTTTAGGGGCGTACTGTGGTGGTAACATTGTGTATCATTTAATTGTCTTTCTGCTTCAGTTAGATAGTCTTTGAGGGGCCACAAAACAATATTCCCCCCTTTATCTGAATTCCTTATCACAATGTCTTTTTGCTTTTTTAATTTTTCCATTAGAGCCCCATAGTTTCTTTCTTTAGTGGTAAGTTTCCTTTTTGCGTTTGTTATTTTCATGTTCAATTTTTTTATTTGTGAAACAACCACATCATTGAAAACGTCGATGGCATCTTTCGTCATTATTGGCACAAATTTAGACTTTTTTTTGAATGGAGTTTCAGGTTTTTTATTTCCCATATTGTCTATATCTTGGGTGTTCAGAATTGGAAATTCCCCTGGCTTTCTTGACCTCCTTGTTGGGTACTGCCGGTCTGAGTGCCTGGTGTCGTATTTACAATAGATTGAACATCCCTTAGTAGATCAAAATCTCCAGCCAGTAGGTTAGGCATAGCCACTATGTCCGATGATTTGGTATTAGACTTGGCTTTACTTTTCGCCTGCTTGTGATATTTGCATAGTTTTAATTTTCTTATATATTGGTACACATCAGCCCTGGTTTTCGTGTAATGGAAATTTGATTCCGGGCAATATGATAGGCCTAGAGATAAGAGCTGTTTTTCTGCAGTTGTTAAATCAATTCCGGCCAAATTGATGATGGTTTTGTCATTGCACGGGGTGGTTATAACTTCCATTATTTTGTTTTTTTGTTTGTGCACGACCCCCTGCCCCTGCCTCCTCTCTTTGTTGCGTTGTTTGTTAGCGATCCTCCTCGCCCTCCTCCTCTTTGTGCGCCGTTTTTTGCCGACTGCACGGTGCTTGAGCGTAGAGTTTCTCGCCGGCTTTGCCTTACATATTCCAATTCCTCAGCCATGGTTAGTTTGGTAACGTTGTCCAGACTATCAGAGTCTGAATTACTTTCTGCTATCCCACTACCATCTGACATAGATGAGATCTCAGGCTCTGATTCTTCCACTTGTGCAGGTAACTTTTTGCCATTTTGTGTACCTTTCTTGGCTGCAGTCTTTCGCATTACATCAAATTTTCTCGCGAAAGTAAAGATCTTTCCATCCTCATAATCTTGTTTATCTCGCCTAAATTTGTATTGTTTTCTTGCTTTAATTTTTTCCTCTTCCTTCTCAAGTTTTTGTTCCATTTCCTCGTTATATTTGGTCTTCTGTTCTTGTGGGTCACTCATGGCTTCTATTTCTTTCCTTAGATTCTCAATCTGAGGCACTAGCTCCTCTCTGTCGCTTTCGGCATATTTAACTAGTAACTCCACCAGTTTGCGAGAGGAATCTAGATTACACTGTGCCCATTCTGCCATTAATCGCGGGTTAGGGGTGTCGTAACTTGGGGCAATCATTATTTGTAGCCCCCTCGGTATACGGCCCACATCCAAATATCTTCTAAGCGATTTGGACTCCCACCATTTTGCTGTCTCCCTGTGAATGAGTTTTTCCAATTGTTTATATTTGTCCCTTAATCCTGCTCCCACATTGGTGTTACTTGTGCCGGCAGTCTTATTAGTATTTGCTGACTGTGGTGTCTCGTCCGAGAACACGTCAGCCGCCGCACTCTCCCTGTTCCTCAGTGTTGTCGCGGACATGGTCTAGATTGTTATCTTATTACTTGCCCACTACTGCAGTAAAACGCACAGTGCTTTCACTCAACACGCTTAGCGCTACCGCCAGTCTAGGCTCAGCACTCCTCCTCACCTGCCGTTTTATCGTGGATTTCGTCCTTTGCTGACGCCGTCCGATTTTCCCGCCACCGAGGCTCCCTCGTCTCAGCTCTTCCGAACTGCACTCGGAAACCTGTGGGCGTGTCACCTTCCGTTTTGCTCAGCTGGGCGTTTTCCTTCCAAATGCGGCAGAGGGCTCCGTGTTTTGCTCCGTTTACGGTTAGTTTTGCAACCGGCACCTTCCCGAAAAGCACTTTCTCCGGGATTCAGGTGCCTTTGACTCTTCTTTTACTTCCACGGTGCCAAGTCTTATGTGGAGGGGTCTGCTTCTACTGGGAAAAGTCAGCCAGTATAATTTTTCAATAATGCTCGCTTCAGCCACCAACTCCAAAAGGGTCAGAAAAGAAAAGAAAACGAGGCAGACCCTTCTCGGTGCAATTTCTAGTTTATTTCACACCAGTCCTCACGACGCGTTTCGGCAGATCCCTGCCTTGATCACATGACAACATGTCAGTGAAGCACATCCCCTTTTAAAGTGCAAGTGCCCATTAGTAAACATAGAAGAGGTGTTTACATATACACATATAGATAGTCTTTCTTTCTATAGTCATTTTAAAACTCATGTTTAGTTTTGTAATTATACGTAAAATACATTATGGAACATGGGTAATGCATGGTTATTCATATCAGTAAATCATTTTTTCATACTATAGTAGCCATATATGTAAAACACCATTCAGTCGTCCGCGCACTTTCAGCTCGGCGAACAGAGAACAACACAAATCCCAAAATCAGGCAAAGTTCTTGTTTATTAGCGAGTTGACAGAGCTCCCAGTCTGACGCGTTTCAGGCGGTTGCCCTTGCTCACAGATGATATATATATAATCGCTCTGTTTCCTTTGTTTTACAAGAAAATAAGCACTCTCTGGAGCGTTTGAAGATGTTTATTCATCCAGAAACAAACGCGTTCCGGCGGTCTGCCTTCCTCGGTGTTACCAGCACACTAGAAGAAGCCGTCTTTTCAACAATGTTACAAGTGCATGACAATTGAGAAGGGACTTAACAAAGTTGCGATAATAGTTGCGGAGTGCACCACCGCATAAAAGCACCCGTCCAAGAGTGATTTCAATTTGGTGCAAATCGAGCGTCAATATATATCATTTGAGGACACGGTGCCTGCACTATAAGATCCAGGAGGCTTTGCAAGTAGCCGTGCCTACTGGGGCAGGATCTTAGTAATTAAGAGTGCGGGGCAGAACACTTTTCTCATTCAGCGAACTCTGCCACTGATGAAAGGATGCAGGTCCTGAAGCGCATTTGTCTGTAAAGATTGATGCTTTTCCTGAAGCTGCTTGCCTGCATGGTTGTTTTAATAAAACTAACGATTTTCTTCTGGTGGCTTCTTTCAAACTGAGGGCTACCCTTTGTTGGATTTAATGTGCGGTTGAGCCTAACTGCGAAAGGAGCCCACCACTTAGTAGGGGGCCCGTGTCAATGCTGAAGAGGCACCATCAATCAAGGGAAGCAGCGCAAGCACCGGGACTGTAGCATCATGTTCGTGAAGGCACCTTTAAAAAGCGACAGGCACCTTCAGGTGTATGCATCACCCCACTTGGGATTTATAAAGTTTCATTATTGTTGCTGTTGTGAAGGGGCTCATTGAAGACACATGGTCTTGATGGTGTCATCATTGCTCCTGCTGACCCAGGCTAGCAGGGGGTTGTAGTCAATGGTGTGCGGAGAGTCTATTGTGTTGCTGTCTGTTGGGGCTGTCTGGGTGTTGAAGCTGTCGTGGATGTCTGCTATCTTGCGGTGGAAAAAAGTGGTGAGGGAGTCGCACAGGGCTTGCGACGGTAGGATGTCCTTGGTGTTTTAGTTGGGGTTGGAGAGTTCCTTCATGATGTTGAAGAGCTCCTTGCTGTTGTGTGCGTTGTTGTAGAGGTTGTGTTTGAAGGAGGTCCTCTTGGCAGCCCTGAAGAAGTGGTGGTGGTTGCGGATGGCGTCCTTGTTTGCTACGTGGCTGTCCGGAGTCTGTTCACTGTGCCATTTCTTCTCTAGTTTCCGGCAAGCTTGCCTTGAGGCTAGGAGTTCTAGGGGGTGAATCAGCTGGCCCTCTTGCTGGTGTCTTTGTGGGGGTTTTCTTCAGAGTGGCGAAGGTGTTGGCGCAGTCATTGATCCAGCGTCTGAGGCTGTGGGCAGCGTCTTTGGTGTTGCAGGGTTCGGTGGGTAGGCTGAGAGCGAGGTTTGCACGTAGTTGGTCTTCGGTGATTTGGTCCTGCAGCGGCGGGGGATCTGTTGGGTGCGGTGAGTTTCTGAAAGGTGTAGTGGATGCAGCGGTGGTCGGTCCAAAGGAGTTCGTTGGTGTGGTTCAAGGAGACGTGCGGGCTTGAGGAGAAGATGGGGTCGAGCATGTGGCCGGCAGAGTCGGTGGGCGTTGTGATGAGTTGCCTCAGTACGAGGTTGTCGAGGTTATCAATCAGGGTTGTGGAGTTGTTATGGTTGTTGTCTCAAGGTGAAAGTTCAGGTCTCCGAGGAGGATGTAGTCGGTGGAGGTCAGGGGGTGCGTGCAGATGAAGTCTGCGACGGAGTAGCTGAACTGGGGGCGGGGTCCTGGGGGTCGGTAGACGAGGGTGCCTCTGAGTGTGGAGTTGGGGTCTGTGTGGATCTGGAAATGCATGTCATTGGCTCTCTTGCCCTGTATATGACAGTACATCCACTTGAAAATAATTATGCTTAATGTCAGTGCTGGTGAGCCAGTCTTTTGGTTTAAAGTTTTCTCATTTTATGGTTCTACTTTCATTTCTTTGCCTCTCCTCTGTGTATTTTAATATTTCTGTAAACAATACTACAGCGCTCCGGACAGTCCTTTATGTTGTTTTCTTGCCACACATTTCATCTGCCGCATCCCACGTGGCTACTTTCTCTAAACCAGGAGACCATTATGGAATGCAGTTGTCCTTAGTGTATCGTTGTTTTACCATTTCAAGATGGCCAACTCCCAAGTTCCAAATGTAGTGCCATGCTGGAACTTTAAAACATTGAGAGACAATTTGCAATACCTCTGCAAGATAGACACCCAATACTATGTCTAGTTTTGGTATTGCAAGCATATGCTCAGCGTGGTTAGATTGCAGCATGCTTTTTCTTCTAATTAATCTCACATATTTTGTTGAGTTTGTGTGTATTTTATTGCAGTTATGTCTTAGAATGAATGCAAGAATCGGTCAGCAGATCAATGAATGGATGCATGAGTGAAAAGATATGAGCCAGACTACATGTATGATGAGATATTGAATAACCCTGGGCGAAGCACTATGCTACGCTCGCATAGTTTGCGAAGTTTGTGCAACTTGGCACTACGCGAGCTGCAGGTAGCACGGTGCGAACAGGCGTAGTGCAGCGGTAATTTTTTGCTTGTTCGCGGTCCTCAACGTCATGTTCGCGAGCAAGCAAAATGACATCCCGGCGAGATTCTCAACACGGGGAGGTCAGGTTTCTCATTGCGAGTGGTTGCGCATGTTCGCGACCGCTCGCAATGAGAAACTACCAGTTCGCGTTGAGAAAGCTGCCGCTCAAGTAAAAATCTACTCGAGCAGCAGAAAACTACAGCTCGCATTGTGCAAGATGCCGTTTTCAATGACTGCACAGTGCCGGATGCTTGTTCGCACTGTGCAATCATTTAAAATGCATCTTGCACAGTGCGAACATGCTACTACCCAGCTCACGTAGTGCTACGTTAAGTTCGCGTAGTGCGAAGTGCACTTTGCGTAGCTTCGCGTAGAGCTACTTCGCGAACTACGCCCACCCCTAACCTTATCCCATCAGTGACACAAAGGCATGTTTCATTCATACACTAGACCTATTGACATTGCAAATGCTTGCTTAGAATTCAAGTTCATATAACAGGGGCTACCTTCATTTTGGTGACCAGGCCTTTTTTCTGTCCCAGCCAGAACCTGGTTGTTAACATTGGACTTCAGTGGAATTTCAGTTCCACACACCTAACTTCTGAAAGACAACACTGGAACAACGTATTAAATATTAGACATAAATAAATCAATACATGTTAAGGCTATAATAAAATGGTACATACTTCCAAGCACATAATAAATCTTCATGTTTTCTGAGAATTGCAAATCAGTTGTAGGTGATTTAGAACATTTTATTTTATCTGGCAATGCGCAAAACATTACAATAACCCACAGAGTTTTTCAAAGCTTTCTTTACTTCCTTGTTCCTTAAGCTGTAAATCATTGGGTTCAACATAGGGGTCAGGATGTTGTACAGAACTGAAATGAGTTTATCCTGATCCAGAGAATAGCTGGATTTTAGCCTTACATACTTGAAGCCTATAGTACCAAAGTAGATGGACACAACAGTCAGGTGAGCAGCACAGGTAGAGAAGGCTTTTTTTCTGCCTTCTGCAGAACGAATTTTTAGAATTGATATAATAATACAGACATAAGATGTGAATGTTAACAGAAATGAGCCCCCTACCACAAGTGCTGCAAGTGTTAAAAGTTCCAGTACAGAGCTGGTCGAGTCTGAACAAGACAGTTGCAGTAGCGGGGGTGCATCACAAAAGAAGTGGTTCACCTTGTTAGAGGCACAGTACGACAAGCTTGAAACCAAGAGTGTGTGCCCCAAAGGACACAGGAGACCACCGATCCAGCTTGCAAAGGCCAGACGTCGACAGACGTGTGTGCTCATCACCTGGGTATACCGTAGTGGGAAGCAGATAGCCACATAGCGATCAAAGCTCATGACAGTCAGGAGGAAACATTCTGCACTGCCCAGGAAGTAGAGAAAATACATCTGTACAAAACATCCAACAAAGGAAATGTTTTTCTTCTCAGCCAGGAAGCCATAGAGCATTTTAGGGACAGTAACAGTAGTGAAAAATATGTCCAGAAGAGACAGGTTTGTAAGAAGCATGTACATGGGTGTTCAAGTGTCACCTCATACAGTGTTAATGTTACCAAGAGGATATTCCCAATCAGTGTGATTGTGTAGGTGATGGAGAATGCAACGAAGAGGCCAATCTGCACCTTCGGGTCATCTGAAAAGCCGACGAGGATAAACTCGGTCAGTCGTGTAACATTGTTTCTGTTCATGACTCCAGCTGCTCTATCTATAGGAAAGAACGTAAACAAGAATATGAAGCTCCTCTTCATTTCTATGGATGTATATCTCATTTTTTTAAAAACATTTATATTTGTGTATGAGTTCATTTTACATTGCATATGCAGCACCGTAAAATAGTTCAAGTAAGCAAAGTGCAATGTCGCAATGGGTCAGCGAATCACATACAGTAATGTAAACATCAACAGAAGACATTGGCTCTTTGTTTAATGTATCTACAAGTGATATAGATACCAGATTGAACTAGCAGGGCACTAATGTTCTAAATGTCAAGATTTGAGTCTCCTGAATAGGGGGGGGGGGGGGTGTATGGCACAGGGTGGATATCTGGTACGACATATACAAATATCTCATTTTTAAGTAGGGCTATTTTGCCTCTTGCCTTAAAATCTCCAGGTTTCCATGCTTGGTCTTTCCGCTTCCACTTCAACAGAGCACCCTAATCAATGACGCCTCCTATTCTATCAATGTGACTTTCTCCTTAAAGCTGTCGACCTCTACCATCCAACGTTACTACTCTGACAAACTGGCTTCCTACTCTATCTCACCTCAACGCCACCTCCTTACTCCTGCTTAGGAAAGCAACTCTTGATAAAATCAGCATTAACATAAAAACATGTTCAGACTCCCTTTTGCATCAAATATCATTTAGATGACCATTATTTATGTATTCGCCCTTTTATATAGCACAAATCATACCTCCGTGGGGTCTGAGCACTTTACAGAATTCAATATTGATAATCATGGGCTATCAATAAAAATATAATCACAAACAACAATTATAAAAACAAACGCGTATATATGTCAATATAAACAACTGAGGGTCAGTATAAAATCTATACATATCTTTGCATTCTAAATAGTACATCAAAGGTGCATTGTCCTAATCCGATAGGAAATAGGAGGAGCTTAGGGATTCGCATTCAGCACTTCCACCTCATTTAGGAGACCCTCGGTTTTCTTGAAAGAATTATAGACTTAGTCCAGTGAAGCACTATATTGTTTTCTGAAGATAGGTATTTCCAGAATCAAGAATGTTGTGGTCCGGGCTGAGAGGTGGAATCTGGAGTGTACTTGTTTTTAAATAGGTATTTGAGTCTGCCTACATGAAAGTCCTTGTGTATTACGTTTGGTGATGCTCCTTGCTTCATGGGGTAGCTATTGAAGAACTATAAGTAAAGTGGTGAAGTGTTCAGAGCGGAAGCTGGACAGCTACAGTGGTGTAAAATGAATCTACAAAGGCATCCCGTCATCATATCTAGATTTCAATCAGATTCGGGGATAAAACTGTTAATTCCTTTCCGAAATTTTAGCTGATGGTAGGCGCTCTTGCTTGAGTGTTATTGTGGCTTTGAATGTTTCGGTGTTTTATTGGACATATTTCTGTTTTACTGGGTATGCAGGCAACAAACCATCAAACCCTCAAGTTACCATACATATATACACTATACATCGTGGCAGAAAACGAACTGCAAAAGTCAGCTGAAAGAAAAAGATAAACACAAAAGCAATAAAATAAAAAAAGAGAGAAGCCAGCAGGTCAAATTAAATTCTAAGCCTCCCTCGGTTTAAAGCCTGCTCATATCTTGTTCAAGCATCTACTGCATAATAATGGTTGCTAATAGGCACGGCGACTGATACCTAGGAATCTTCTCAGAATACAAACGTCTTCTCAATGGAGGTCCCGATTATGACACATAGCAAAGATATGCTTTCTACCTGCCAAGCCTTGCCCGCATCTGGTTCCTACTCAGAAACTGCCATCTTGGACAAATGGGCTCTGTGAAAAGTAATTGTTTTTCTAACAAAGGAAATGTGAGGTAGTTAGGCACCACCCTTGTAGGCATTTTCCCTTTCTATACACCACTCAACGGCTTCTACTGTACTTTCTTCCTTTGCTTCATTTCTTTGGTGACCATAGCAGTGATAAGCTTTTTATTGTTTTTGTTTATGGTGTGACTAACTTTATTATTAACTAATTTACCAGTGTTTAGTAGTAGTAGCTCATGCAGACACAAGGGGATGTTGTTCTGATATCAAAACAGAGAACTATGGAGACGCGCGAGCGCGTCAAACAAGGTGGCCGCTGCCGCTGCTGCTCCGTGAATTCATCGGCCCGCTTTCATTATAAACGACGAAATTTGTGTCAAAATTAGAGCGCAAAGGAGAGCGCTTGATTCCTGAAGTGATTCTTTACCTTTATGTCGTTTTGTGGGCGAATTCTATCAGTGGAAGCCTTCTTTCCTGCCTCATGGTTCCTGCTCTCAGCCTCTCTCACAGGTACTGCCTGCTCTGTGTGCTCAGGGGGAGGAGTGCTGTTCAGAAAAGGGCCTGGCTTGGGGCCTAGCCACGCCCACAGTTCAATATAGCTGCTGCACTATTAGTTTTGAAGAGTTTTTTCACTGCTTTTCTCATCTATTAGCCCATTTATTATCCATTTTTTGGGGATTTTTCTCATTTGTTTATTACTAATAACTAATTGTGGATTTTTTTTAACTTCAAAATGGATAACAAAAATCCAGTCAACAACAAAAGGAGGCAGCAAGTCTCTCCTCCTCCAGTTAAGTCTAAGGTGGCGGAATCATCTGAACCTTCTCTTATATTAATTTTGGAAGAAATTCAAGCTTTACGTATTAATACTGACACTATTGCCTCAGAAGTTAAAAGTGTGCGCAAAGATATGGCTTCTTTGTCAATGAAAATTTCTGACAATTCCATTAAAATACAAGATAATAGAAACAAAGTGGACACTTTCACACCTTTAGTAGCTAAAATACTTCCTATGCATGCTCACGTTTTGGATATGGAAAATAGGAATAGACAGTACAACCTTCGCATTTTTAGTTTGCCGGAAGAAGTTGAGGGTTCTAATTGTCGTTTATATCTGGAATCTCTGCTTCCTGGTCTTCTGAATATCAAGTTTCCAGAAAAATTTGAAGTTGGATAAAGCCCATAGAATCCCTTCTCATCGTAACCCTCGACATACTAAACCAAGGCAAATTATATTTAAAGTACTGCGTCATCACCATAAGGAAAGCTGCAAGAGAAATTCCCTCAATAATGGTGAATGGTGATAACATTTTTATTCACCAGGACTTTGCAAAGGAAACGGTTGCTATACGTAAAGAGTTTTCTGTTTGTCGTCCACAGCTCAGAAGCCTTGGTTTTAAATATAGACTTTTTGATCTTTCTACAATGCGCATATGGAAAGATAACATCTCCAAATTCTTTCAACGTCCTGAGGACTTGAGGCACTTTTTTGATCAGCAAGTTCCACCTGCAATGGATACTCATGACCCTCACACTTGACTCCTTCTAGACGGAAGTTAAAGGACACATATTTGATTTATTTTATATTTGCTGGCTTCAGCGGTTCTGGCCATGCTTGTGGAACGTGTGTGCGTTTCTATGTTTCTATTTATGTATCTTGTTTGTTTTTCTTTCCCTATTTTCTTTTTCTCCTATTCTGTTCTTAACTATAGAGTTACTATTCTACTCTGTATTTCAATTATGCTTTTCTTTACCTCTTCTTGTTTCTATATCTTTTTCTTTTTCTTCTTTTCTCTTATTCATAATGGCTACTGTTCACAATATTAAAGTTATTTCTCTCCTCCTCTCCCTCGAGCTGAGTGGTCGCTCCCCAGTGTCCTTCTGTGATATCTGGTATTGTTGTGGCGCTTTGCTTTCAAGAACTGCTACCCATTTGTGCCTGCTGCCTGCCTGATCGCCGCTGAGCTCACTTGCACTTTTGATTGTTTTATTTAGCTGAATCAAGACTGTTTGCGCGCTGTGCCGCTTTGACTCACACAACTGCATTATTGTTTGTGCCTGCTACCTGCCTGATCGTCGCTGCGCTTACTTGCATTTTAATTCAGCATTTAGGGTTTATTTGACTCTGCTTTGCGTGTTTGCTGTGCTCCCCCCTCCGCCTCCATTTTGTTTGTTGTTGTCGTCGTCAGAAGCCCGCCCCGCCTCCCAGCTGAGACGCCCTCCCACTTACTAGAACAGCGCTTCACTACCTGAAGACGCCGTGACTCGCTCCTCTCCCTCGAGCTGAGTGGTCGCTCCCCAGTGTCCTTCTGTGATATCTGGTATTGTTGTGGCGCTTTGCTTTCAAGAACTGCTACCCATTTGTGCCTGCTGCCTGCCTGATCGCCGCTGAGCTCACTTGCACTTTTGATTGTTTTATTTAGCTGAATCAAGACTGTTTGCGCGCTGTGCCGCTTTGACTCACACAACTGCATTATTGTTTGTGCCTGCTACCTGCCTGATCGTCGCTGCGCTTACTTGCATTTTAATTCAGCATTTAGGGTTTATTTGACTCTGCTTTGCGTGTTTGCTGTGCTCCCCCCTCCGCCTCCATTTTGTTTGTTGTTGTCGTCGTCAGAAGCCCGCCCCGCCTCCCAGCTGAGACGCCCTCCCACTTACTAGAACAGCGCTTCACTACCTGAAGACGCCGTGACTCGCTCCTCTCCCTCGAGCTGAGTGGTCGCTCCCCAGTGTCCTTCTGTGATATCTGGTATTGTTGTGGCGCTTTGCTTTCAAGAACTGCTACCCATTTGTGCCTGCTGCCTGCCTGATCGCCGCTGAGCTCACTTGCACTTTTGATTGTTTTATTTAGCTGAATCAAGACTGTTTGCGCGCTGTGCCGCTTTGACTCACACAACTGCATTATTGTTTGTGCCTGCTACCTGCCTGATCGTCGCTGCGCTTACTTGCATTTTAATTCAGCATTTAGGGTTTATTTGACTCTGCTTTGCGTGTTTGCTGTGCTCCCCCCTCCGCCTCCATTTTGTTTGTTGTTGTCGTCGTCAGAAGCCCGCCCCGCCTCCCAGCTGAGACGCCCTCCCACTTACTAGAACAGCGCTTCACTACCTGAAGACGCCGTGACTCGCTCCTCTCCCTCGAGCTGAGTGGTCACTCCCCAGTGTCCTTCTGTGATATCTGGTATTGTTGTGGCGCTTTGCTTTCAAGAACTGCTACCCATTTGTGCCTGCTGCCTGCCTGATCGCCGCTGAGCTCACTTGCACTTTTGATTGTTTTATTTAGCTGAATCAAGACTGTCTGCGCGCTGTGCCGCTTTGACTCACACAACTGCATTATTGTTTGTGCCTGCTACCTGCCTGATCGTCGCTGCGCTTACTTGCATTTTAATTCAGCATTTAGGGTTTATTTGACTCTGCTTTGCGTGTTTGCTGTGCTCCCCCCTCCGCCTCCATTTTGTTTGTTGTTGTCGTCGTCAGAAGCCCGCCCCGCCTCCCAGCTGAGACGGCCTCGCCCCTCCCCCTCCACCATCCATATATGACAGTTACTCCCGCGCGCAGCGTTCACGCGCAGCGACCGCGCCCAACCCGCACCGAAGGTGCGCCAAAGGTAAGCCCGTCTACGCCCGTCCGCGCCTGGACCGCGCCCAGCGCCAGACCCCCTGCCCCTCGCTCTGCCCAGCCCCCCCGCATCACCTACGATGCCACCACCCTCCTAGCCCTTAACCCCGGTCGCGCGCCCAACTGCGTCCAAGCCGCCCCTGGACACACCCATGGACCTTTCTCTTGCTACTCCTGCAAATTCTTCGGCACCGACAACATCTCCACTACGACCACAACACAGACTCTCGACCCCAACCACCTACAATGCATCCTTCTCAACACCCGCTCGGTCCACAGGCACGCCATTGACCTATGGAATCTACTAGACACCATCTCTCCAGACATCGCCTTCCTAACGGAAACATGGATGAACGCTTCCTCCGCACCAGACATCACCATTGCCATCCCCGATGATTATAAGATCACTCGCAAAGACCGTACCAGCCACACAGGAGGAGGAATCGCTATCGTCCATAAGAAATCAATCCGCATCTCAACCAGCTCTGACGCCAACCTCGCCAACTCCGAACACCTTCACGTCCAGATCCACATCGACCCCAAGACCACACTCAGAGGCACCCTCCTCTACAGACCACCAGGACCCCGCGCAAAATTCAGTGAAGACATCACGGACTTCATCATTCCACACGCGCTCCCCTCCAAAGAATACATCCTTCTGGGAGACCTCAACTTTCACCTTGAAAAGATCAACGACCACAACACCGCCACCCTCTTAGACAACCTCGCCAACCTCGGACTTAAACAACTGGTCACCTCCCCCACCCACATCGCGGGTCACACACTCGACCCCATCTTCACCTCCAGCAATCATGTCTCCTTCAGCCACACTACGGATCTCCTCTGGACTGACCACAGCTGCGTTCACTTCACCTACAACAAGCCAAAACCCACCAACCACCACCAACCAACTCTGCAAAGAAACTGGAACAAAATCACCACGGACCAGATCTCCGCATCGCTCCTTCTAAACACCCCAGCCCACTCTTCTAACGCAAACGAAGCCGCCGCCAACCTCACCCTATGGTTATCCAACACCGCCGACACCTTAGCACCACTGAAAAAACGTCATAGCAAACCTGGCAGCAAAAAGGCCTCATGGTTCAACGATGATCTTAAGAAGTCCAAGAAACTCTGCCGCTCCCTTGAAAAGGCCTGGAAAAAAGACCCAAACACCAGCACCAGGGACGCCTTCAAAAACGCCACCCGCACTCACCACCAACTAATCCGAAAGGCCAAGAAAACAGCATTCAAGGATCGACTTGACAACAACGCCCACAACAGCAAGGAACTTTTCAACATCGTCAAGGAATTTTCCAATCCCTCGGCCAACTCCAACGACATCACCCCCTCTCAAGCCCTCTGCGACTCCCTAGCCTCATTCTTCCACAACAAGATTGCAGACATCCACAACAGCTTCGACAACCAACCCGGAAACCAACCCACCCAACCATCTGCTGAACACTCTCCCCCCTTGAACACCCATAACGACTGGAACCCAATCTCCACTGAGGACACCATCCGCCTAATGAACTCCATCCACTCAGGATCCCCCACAGACCCGTGTCCTCACCACATCTTCAACAAAGCAGATTCCGTCATAGCACCACACCTCCGAGACGTCATCAACTGCTCCTTCAACTCCGCCACCTTCCCGGAAGACTGGAAACACGCTGAACTCACCGCCCTTCTGAAAAAACCCACAGCGGACCCCACCGAACTCAAAAATTACCGCCCCATCTCGCTCCTTCCATTCCCGGCCAAAGTCATCGAGAAAGCTGTCAACAACCAGCTCGCCGCCTTCCTCGAAGCCAACAAATCCCTCGACTCCTCACAATCTGGCTTCCGAGCAAAACACAGCACTGAGACCGCCCTCATTGCAGCAACAGACGACATTCGAACTCTACTGGACAATGGAGACACAGTCGCCCTCATCCTCCTCGACCTCTCTGCAGCATTCGACACAGTCTGCCACAGCACCCTTTTACAACGCCTCAATAACATCGGAATCCAAGGAAAAGCACTTGAATGGATCACCTCGTTCCTCACCGGAAGAACCCAGAGAGTCCGCCTCCCACCTTTCAAGTCCGAGGGCACTGAAGTCATCTGTGGCGTACCACAAGGATCCTCACTCAGCCCCACCCTCTTCAACATATACATGAGCCCCCTCGCGGCCATCGCCCACCAACACAACCTCAACATCATCTCTTACGCTGATGACACTCAACTAATCCTTTCTCTCACCAATGACCCCAGCACCGCCAAAACTAATCTACACGAAGGAATGAAAGAAGTTGCCGAATGGATGAAACAAAGCCGTCTGAAACTGAGACAAAACTGAAGTCCTCATCTTAGGTACTTCCCCCTCTGCATGGGACGACTCCTGGTGGCCTGAAGCCCTCGGAAAAGCACCCATCCCGACTGACCACGCACGGAACCTAGGCGTCATCCTGGATTCTTCACTCTCAATGAACAGACAAGTCAGCGCCGTATCCTCTTCCTGCTTCAACATCCTTCGCATGCTCAGAAAAACATTTCGCTGGATCCCCACCGAAACAAGGAAAACAGTCACCCATGCTCTGGTCACAAGCCGACTGGACTACGGAAACACCCTCTACGCAGGCACTACCGTTAAACTCCAGAAAAAACTCCAACGAATCCAAAACGCCTCAGCCAGGATCATATTGGACATCCCACGCAATGAACACATCTCTGGTCACCTTAAAAACCTCCACTGGCTGCCCGTCAATAAGAGGATCACTTTCCGACTGCTAACCCACGCACACAAATCACTCTACGA
Source organism: Lissotriton vulgaris (assembly GCF_964263255.1). Lineage (NCBI taxonomy): Eukaryota > Metazoa > Chordata > Amphibia > Caudata > Salamandridae > Lissotriton > Lissotriton vulgaris. Next base: position 100,410 of record NW_028252683.1, on the reverse strand, counting down.
CATCGGACCAGAATGCCTCAACTCACGACTGTCCTTCTACACCCCCTCCCGCCAACTACGTTCTTCCAGCCAAGCCCTCGCCACTGTACCTCGCATCAACAAGACCACCATGGGAGGCAGATCCTTCTCATACCTGGCTGCTAAAACATGGAACTCACTCCCCGCTTACCTTCGCCTCACTCAGAACCACCTTGCATTCAGAAAGCAACTTAAAACGTGCATATTTGACAAGTAATCCTCCTCCCCTTTCTAAGCGCCTTGAAACCCTCTGGGTATGTAGTGCGCTATATAAATTCTCTGACTTGACTTGACTCTTAATGTTAAAGGTTTGCGACACCCAGTCAAACATACAAAAATGTTGGATTACTTCTAAAGCTGATATTTGTTTTGTTCAGGAGGCTCATATTGATGATAAGATATTACAGTATATGAATAAAAAGTGGGTTGACACTATTGTATCTTCTCTGCTAATGGAAAGAAAAATGGGGTTGCTATTTTCTTTGCGAATAGGTTACATTGTCAAGTTTTAAATAGAATTTCAGATTCTGAGGGTAGGTATATATTAGCTAAAATTATAATTCACGACTCTACTTTATTTTTACTTAATATTTATGGCCTTACAGCAGAAGATCCCACTTTTTGGCCTACTATCATTACTGAAGTTTTAAAGTTTGGAAACGTTCCAATGATTGTTGGGGGTGATTTTAATGTTATTGCTGGTCCACTGTTGGATAGGCTTTCAACAACTAGATTTTGTCCCCCTAAAGTGTTTCATGCCTTTAAATCCTTTATTCAAAATACCAAATTAACTGATATTTGGTGGCTGCATTTGCCTACTGAAAAGTGTTTTACCTTTTTCTCCAACCACCATAATTCCCATTCTAGGATTGAATATTTTTTAATCTCCCCATCTCTGATCCAAGCTGCAACGACTCCGGTCATTGGTACTATTGATATATCAGATCACGCTTTAATTTCCTTTGTTCTAAATATTTCCTCCATTTTCACTAAACAAACTAGATAGTGTATGAATACTGGTATTGCCCTTAATGAACGTAATAAACCTAAATTGTTACAAGCTATTCAGGATTATTTTTTGTTCAATCAAGAAAATTCTACTTCTATAGTTAATAGATGGGACGCATTGAAAGCTTATATTAGAGGAACTACAATCTCTAATATGGCTCATGAGAATAACTGTTCAACACTAATATTAAAAACCTAGAGAAACAAATAGCAAAATTTTAACGACTCTTTATTCCTTCCAATAATCCCCAATACAAAATTAAACTACAAAAACTCTGATATGAATTTAATTCTATCCTCAATAAAAGGGCTGGGGTTCAACTTGCTAAATCAAACGCTAAATCCAGGTTCAATTCCAACAGGTCGGGAAAACTCCTTGCTAATTACTTACGCATTAAAAGAGATAAAACACATATTACCTCTATTCCTAGTGCTCAAGGCAAGATTGCATTATCCCACAATGATATTGTTAAATAATTTCTAGATTTTTATTCAAACCTCTTTAACAAACCAGATCCTTGTGACAGTTCACTAATCGATGCCTTTTTAAATAATTGTGATTTACCCTAAGTTTCTCCTTCTGACAGACTTGGATTAGACATGCCCATTACTAATGAGGAAATTAAGAAAGCCATTAAATCACTTAAGAAAAATAAATCTCCTGGTCCTGATGGTATCCCTGCCGAAGTTTATAACGATTTCCAACCTCATCTCTTACCTTACTTATTTCAACTTTTTTCATATTTTGGCTCCTCTGGAACCATTTCAGGCTCTTTTGCTGATGCTTTAATTATTGTACTCCCCAACCCTGATAAAGATTCTACCCTAGTTTCTAATTATTGTCCCATATCCTTAATAAATCAGGACTGTAAATTATATGCTAAAATCCTTGCCTCCAGATTAGCTCCTATACTTCATTCTATTGTCCATTCTGATCAATCAGAATTCATGAAATATAGATACTCCGCTAATAACACAAGAACACTGCTACATGTTATTGAACAAAGTTCTACCCTTCTTGTTCCCGCAGGAGTTATGGCTTTAGATGCAGAAAAAGCCTTTGATAAAATGTATTGACAATTTTTATTTAGAACTTTATTATCCTTTAATTTTGGTCCATCTTTTATTCGTATGATTTCTGCCTTATATTATGCTCCCACTGCGCGTTTATTTATCAATAGCCAAATTTCCACTCAATTTTCCCTATTTAGAGGAACAAGACAGGGTTGTCCCCTTTCACCACTTTTATCTTTGTTGGGAATTGAACCTTTTCTTAATTATATACGTAATTGTGATGATATTCAAGGTATTACAATAAAAAATGTTACTATCAAAAATTTAGCCTATGCGGATGATATGTTATTGTTTATTAGTAATCCAATTTCCTCTGTCCCGGCATTATTAGACATTATTGCCAAATATTCTGTAGTCTCGGGATACAAACTTAATGTTAGTAAAACAGAATTTTTCCCTCTAAATATTATGTGTACCTTTGATATGTTACCTGTGAATGATATTGTTTGGCAACAAAATAAACTGAAATACCTGGGTATTTTATTTTCATCATCCTTACCTTCAACGTTAAAATTAAATAGTAATTTTATATTTGATTACGTTAAAAATAAAACTGCTAGATGGTCTTCCCTTCATCTTACTTGGTGGGGGAGAATGGAATCTATAAAAATGAACAGTGCTCCTAAAATTTTTTACTCCCTTGCTATGATTCCCACTCAATTTCCACTGACGTTCTATAAAGAAATTGATAAACTGTTATCCAAATTTCTCTGGAACAGCAAACCTCTTCGAATTGCTTACAAAAAATTAAAAACACCTAAATGTCATGCAGCATTTGGCCTTCCTGAGTTTTTTCTTTATCTTAAAGCATTCATATTGAAACAAAGCTCCTTATGGTTTACTGCTTCCCCTGTAGTTAAACCTCCTATTTGGTTTGATATAGAAAAATCACTTGTTGATCCTTTTCCATTACCATCCTTGCTTACAATGTCTCATAAAGCTACTGTTGTACACCATTCGTCCATAATCAAATCTTCAAGATTGATATTCAATGATTTAAATTTAAATGTTGCTTCTCCTTTAAGTTCTACAATGGATTTATCAATATGGCATAGTGCTATTATTAAAATGAATAGAATGAATAGAATTATACATTTCTGGAATCCATGGATTAAAGCGGGCATATTCTATCTTGAAGATATATTTCATGATAATGCTTTTATTCCTTTTGACAAATTACAATCGAAATTTAAGTTACCTACTACTGATTTGGTTAAATGTCAATGTTTATATGCCTCAATTTTAAACTCATTCCCTAATGGTATTCCTTCTACGGTCTCAACTGATTGGATAATTTATCTTAACGCTGTTTCTAATTCTTCAAACGCTGTTTCTATATTGTACAAAAAATTTGCTACCTCAGTTGGTACCAATATCAATATAATTTCTACATTTTGGAACACTGAACTTTCCATTTCTATATCTAATGACTCTTGGAAAGTTATTTGGCTCAATAGCATTTCTGGTTGGTTACCGGTGTCTCTTTATCAAACAAATGCATATATTTTGTTTAATTCCTTATGGACACCAATACGATTGCAGCATGCTAAATTACTTCCATCAGATATCTGTTGGCACTGTAAATTACATCCTGGGTCCTAACATCACATGTTATTTGATTGCCCCATAATTATGAAATTTTGGTCTGAAGTTTGGGACATTATATTGAAAATATTACCTATTCAAGATACTGTTTCTTATAAATTGTTAATTTGTAAATCAGTTGTGCTTACACATCCTCTTATTGATTCTAAAGCAAAATTTCTTAATTTCTGCTGCTTTAAAAACAATCACTTTTTGCTGGAAGGACTCTTCGTCTCTATCTGTTCATGCTTGGTGGTCATGGATCATCTTTACAAGAAGAGGTGTCCAACTATCACTACATGGAGTTAATCATAACCTGCTTTCTTATCAATCCTTCTGGTTACCTATAGATTCATATTTGATGTTATAATAATAATTTTCACTATTATTCTGTTTTAAATACACAATTGTATATACTTAATTTTATATGTTAATAGTAACTCTACTTTTCATATAAGATGATATAATATGCACTCTCCCTCTCTTCCCCCTGTACCTTCTCCCTTCCATGATTTAATTTTTTCCATTGATTAACTATTATTTTATCTTAATCTAATGATCTATTATAATTTGGTGAAAATTTGTAATATTCAATTGATTAGATTTTATTGCTAGTTCATATATTTATGTCTTGTCTATTTATGTCACTTTTTGAAAAATTCAATAAAATAATTCTGAACAAAAAAAACCAGAGAACTATGGGGCATATTATCAAGCCTGGGCGATAAAATTATTGCCGCTTTATCGGCCGGAAACTGCCAATAAAATGGTGATAATGGGCTTGATAACATGCTCTATGGAATTCCAATCGAAGCTCATGTTAAATAGGAAAGAGAGAGCACAACTAACACACAAGTAATTAGCTGATTGAGCCCAACCAGCAAACGTATTTAATGTCGAAATTGCAACAAATAAATTCTGTTCAGCAAATCAATCTCCTTATACAGATGTTCTTAGTTTATAACATGGATACAGTTACAGCCAGCCGACACGTGTTTTGTCGCCACAAGTTAAGTATGTTGCAACTTTTTCAAGGTTTTAACAACGTTCTCTTGTCACTTCTGGGAATCAGTAACATCCAGAGGGATCCATATGTTTCGTTACCGGTTTTAATAGTCTAGGCACGCGAACAGCAGAGTAACCAAAAAATATAGGTCACTCAAAGACGACGCCAATGTCTTTAAATATGAAAGTGGGTATTATAAAGAAGGCTGATTTGCATATGGCCATGTCTGAACTGGGGTGGCTTGGTGAGCAAAATAACAATGGATTAAACCCAGATCTGTGACTGGGGGTGAATGTTTTTCCATGGTGCAACATTTCGTCCATCATCTTGTATGTTTTGCTGTTCACCCTATGTGGGAAGGGTATGCCCAGACGTGGGTCCCGTGCTCACTATGCCACTGGAGTCAAGCTATCCTGGCTGAAGATGGCTTATAGCCAGAAACCGGTCCTAGGATACTTGATTCCGGTCCAGGGAAGACATGGCTTGGCAGTTCGGGCTGGACTGTTCCCATGAGGCACAGGTTCAAGGCTGATTTGCACATGGCCATGTCTGAACTGGGGTGGTTTGGTGAGCAAAATAACGATGGATTAAACCCAGATCTGTGACTGGAGTGATTGTTTTGCCATTGTCCAAAATTGCGTCCATCATCTTGTATGTTTTGCCTTTAATGTGACAGCAGGCACCACAGTATGGTGAAAAATTCTTTATTGTATAGTTAATTAAAACCATTACAATCTTCCAAAACATAAAATGAATTTCCTTTAGGTTCTATAATAGATCAGGTATAAGCCATTAATACTGCATTGAAAATTCAATTTACAAAATCTGTACCGTATTTTTTATTTAATGATTTGTTTATTTTAAAAAGCCAAGCATGAATTGCTGGATTATAACAGTAACCTATACTATTCTTTCAATAAATTCTCAAAATAGATTTCAAATTTATTTAACTGACAATTTAATTGTGGGTCCTCTGAGTCCAGAATTTTTAGTATTGTTGATCGGTGGGTGCGGATGCCTCTTTCATTGAACTTTCTTCTAAGTAAATTCCAGCGACAGCACTCTAACACCGGGCAAATGCATATAAGGTGTATAAAGTCCTGAAATGATGCTCCACATAGGGTACAGTCCTTTGGGCCAGGGGTCCTCCAGTCAGGTTGATCAGCATTTGAGGGCAATTTCCCCATGTGCTGATCCAAGTACTTTGATTTTAGATGGGGGGGTAAGTGAGGCCTAGATATACCGCTGGCTCAAGCCTTGCATAGGATTGTAAAACCATCCATGCGGGCGCACGTTGTCTTAAGAATGTTTTGTCTTCAATTAGTGAGTGTGAGTTTGGCTCTTTTTTCATGCTCTGCTGGAATGATGACAATGGTAGTTTCCTTTGCCAGACATCTGCAATCTTGGTGATTTTCAAAGGGGCATTTAGATACTTAGCATAGTGTGATTTAGGGTCGTTTTGCAAGGCTTCCCAAAGTGTTAAGTTGATTTCCAAGTCAAGATTGAAGCATATTTTGTACTAGGATTTGATTGTCTCATACCTTTTATGGAGTATTTAGCATTGCAATCCAAACTCTAGAAGTACCTGAGCTGGTGAGGCATCACATGGCAATCGAAATACTCGTTTGTACACTCGCGTTTGAATTTTATCTGGCATTGGTGCATGTTTCCATAATGGGCCACACTTCCATGGGCAATCGTTGGAAGTAGTTTTGCTTTGATGACTGCCAAGAGTGGGGTAAACAAATGGCCTTTTAGCTGTTTTGATATACTGCAGAATGCAAACAGTAGAGCGGTTCCCTTTTATTTCAATTATTTCATAATGCGTGGCTAATGAAAACCTTCGATCTAAGTGTATCCCCAGGTATTTGTAGCTATCGACTACTTCCAACTTAATGTTGTCCACAGTAGTGCACACCCCAGTGTAGGAAATGTACTGGGTCTCTAAACCTCCCTTCCCTATTATATACTTGGGACGTATAAGTAGTTTGATCCCCCTTGCCTTATTATCTGCTGGGGACTTACAGGTGTCTATCATTCCCAATTGAATTTATACAAAATTATCATGTCCTTTTAACACAGAGCACAGGCCTTGGGGCTAGTTAGCAGACCCTGGGACACAGTCAGAGTCAGAAAACCAATATCTAATGGTCAAACTGTGGGCAAAATGTGGGGGGACACTGCAAACAGGTCCTGATTTCTAACATGCACAGTTAATCAATACCATGCTCTCTCCTTGCACCTCTTCTTGCGCCCCAGCCCATTTGCCACAGGAACTGTGCTCATGCATTTGTGACGCCAGTTACCCCAATGTTTCTTTGCTTTGTGCCCTGGATGGCCAGTCTCAATGTTCTCCATGGAAAATTGCTAGTTTCTCTGTTCCCCAAATGCCCTCTGCATCTAAATGTCAGCTGTACGTTTTTGACCCTCCTTCCCAGTAGCACCTCTTAAAGACAACAGACTTGAGCTGCTTCCCTTCATCTGCTACAAGTACTACAAAACACTGTGCATCCAGAACCTTTATTGCCTCCTCTAAATTCTCCATTGTATCCCCTTGCATTATACCAAAGACGTATCTTACCAATACCACCCAGTCACAACTAGCCCCAGGTACCTCCATGTATCCCTATCCACTGTACTTGTCTACATTTACAGCCCAAATTGGCTTCTTCATGTTTCACCAAGTGTCCCATCTCCTAGTTGCGGCATACAGTTAATCCTTTCATTTACCACAGAAGCCTACCAAGTACTAGCAGACACTATGCCTCTAATCTAATGTTGCCTGTGTAAACCCCCTTGATGATGAGAGCAAGGAGCATACTCTAAATGCTGTCGAATGCAGTCCACCCATGACCCTTGAAAAAGTGACATGATGCCTTAGCTGCCTCCCCCAAGCAGCCTTAGGTACTCTGCTCCCTATCCTCTATGACATTTCCTAAGTATATCAAACACTGCCTCCTTGGGAGTCTCCTGTCCAGCCCTGTTAAAGTACCAGCAGAGTCTGTCATCTCTGCCATAACCACCCTTTTGCGAGCCTTCAGGCATGATTTGTGCCCGGAATGCTGGCATTTCATCTATTCCATATTAACTAAGACTCACAGAATGCTCTCAGGACCTCACTGAATTCCTGAGGATCCATCTTTGTGACAACATCCTAATTGCTTTCTCTGTGCTCCACAGCCTTCGATTCCCTCCATACCTTGTCTCCCAACTGCTATCCCCAAGTGCCTGAAGATTCTGTCTCTCATTCTGTTCTCAGATGTTCTGTCAGCATATCCATATCAATGCCCTCTCCGAGTGCCTCCTTCCTCTGAGTCTCCTGTATACCCATCTTGTCCATTCAACACCTCCTGATTACAGAAGCCACATCAATGGTTCAGGGAGCAGCTACAAATATTCCTACTGTAAGTCCACTCAAGCACCCCATACTTTTATGTTTTAGGCAACATCTGCATTCTCCCCAAGTGTCTCATCCCCAAATGCCTGACCTATAGCAAATTCTCAACACTACATGCTGGTTGTCCTGATTCCTCAGATTCAGGCCCTTTAGCTCAGATAACTCTATATGACACCAAACAATCTAAGTGCATCTCAGTTGAATGGGAGTATGTATGGACGACCCTCGAAAAACTGGGGCTTGGATGGGAATATATACAATGGCTAAAAATGTATATCCCAACCCAACAGCCAAATTGAGATTGCGAGCCCAAGTGTCACAACGATTCAATATAACGAGAGGCACCCGACGGGGTTGCCCCTTATCCCCACTTATATTTGGTATTGCGATGGAACCCCTGGTGGTTACAATAAGGGAGAAATTGGGACCATGGGGAATTCAATTGGGAGACACTCATCATGTAGTCTCAATGTACGCAGATGACACGTATGTATACATACGACAACCATACACAGCTGTACCAGTCCTCCTCTCAGAACTTGAGAAATTTGGAGCGTTAATGGGCCTTCGCCTTAACCCAGGAAAATCCAAACTGTTCCCCATGGGGAACTTGGCCTGGCAGTCAGACAATGCTCAGCCTAAGGTGGGGATTAAATAGTTGTCGGAAGGAGATAGATATCTGGGGATCATATTAACACATACACACACTGCCGATTTAGATAATAATATAGCGAGAACAGTAGAAGGTAATGGAAACTCTGTTATATTTTGGAAGGGGCTTCCGCTCTCCCTGATGGGTAGAATTATAGAGGTAAAAATGGTCATATTACCAAGGTGCTTATATACCTTTCAGAACTCCCTATACAGAATCCCACAATAATACTTTGCACAATTAGAACGCCTCTTGGTAGACCTGCTGTGGGGTAACAAGAGGAGTCGAGTAAAACCTGACACTCTCTAACAAAAATGGTTGGCGGGAGGGATGGAGGTTCAACGCCTGGATTTACATTATATAGCCACACAACTGCAACACGCAGTACAATGGATGGATGAACACAATAACTGGGAAAAACAACTGTTGGCAGGTACATATGAAAGAGCTGTTCTGTCAGAGATCCTCATGATGGGGGCTGGTGTACCCGATTCCTACCCATATACCATACAGCATGTAGCGGCAATCTGGGAAACAGCAGTACAGAAGGTAGTTCGACATGCACCCTATGCCCCTGATGCAACAAATCTGAGAAAATACACAAGGGAGTTAAACAAACCTCAAAAGTGAGGTTTAAACATACAATATAACGTTATACATCAAACATATCTCACCCCACGAATACTCCATAAAATGTATCCAGATCACGCAAACCAATGCCCTAGAAGCAGACAACCTGTTGCACACTTTATTCATATGATATGGGACTTCCCAACACTGACACAATACTGGGAGAAGGCAGAAGATTGTAAAAAAAAACGCCACAGGCTGGAAATTACCAACCACTGTAAAAGCTGTAATACTGGGACTACTCCCCACACCCAAAGCTAAAAAGCTCAAAAGGAAGTTTGCCCTACTAGGGCTAGTGTTGGCAAAAAGAAGAATAGGGAGAGTATGGCTTAGCCCCGATCCACCCACAAACACGGGATGGTTCAAAGATCTGAGCGAATGGGCAACTGCAGAATAACTCCAAATGAAAAAGATCAGAGAGGATAATAAGATAGAAGAGGATACAAGGGTGTGGACCCACATGATGGCAGATGTCATAAACCCCACAACCCCAGAAGAGGAACTGATGGGAGAAGGACCGGAGGAGATAAACACGGATGGCACGGCCAGATGATTTGTAGTTAGAGAATTTAAGATGTATATTCATGTAACTATGGAAAGTAAGATATGTTTTTTTATGTCCTGAGTAATAGTATGACAAAGGGGGATGGTGGGGGGTGTTTTCTGGTTGTGAAGATGACATGAACAGCATGGGATTTATAGGCTTTATACGTGGAGCTCAAAAGTAAGAATGAGGTATTATAATGATATCGACATTTAAAACCCTAGAGACAATGTAAATAACATCTGATACGATAAATGTTAAATGTTTTTTGAATTCATGAAAAATGGCAATAAAAAAAAAGAAGTTTTCATTTTCTTTGTGGCCCAAACAGGACATTCTCATGCCACATTCAATACCACCCTGCCATGCCATTCTCTGTACTTCAGACACTTCATCTCCATCCACCTGACCCCAATCGATTTGAAATGTCACCTTTTCTCAGTCTATCTATTTCCCAGATGCCATTACTACATGGCCCCACCCACTTAGTGCTCTTCAAGTAGCCTCAGCTCCCCATCCATGTGTGCATCTTGAATCCTACATCAGTGGATTATTACCTAGTGCCCTCCTTATAGTTTGACAGACATACCTCCATCTTTAACCTAGCTGCAGTCATCCCCAAGTTGCCCCCTTGTGCCCCATAACCTAAGCCTTCCTTCTATTCATGCCTGCTTGTTTTCAGCCTTTGATGCCCTATCTACATTGTTCCCTCTAACAATTTCCCACTTGAGTACTGTCATACACTTACTTCTTCCTTTCTTCAGATGCCCCTGCTCCATGCCTCAGCACATTTCTCCTTCTGAAACTGCCAAGATGCTGTGTCCCTCAACCAACCACCCTCCTTAGTATCCCTCCCTCTTTCCTCCATGTTATCTTCACTGTCACTTGCCTCATTCAGGTTTCTCCAGATTCTACCTTTCTGTTTCCCAGATGACACTGCCCTACCCGAATAGTTGTTGCTAGAGGCCTCTAGATGTCACCTTCCCACCGATTCTCACTCTCAGTGCCCAAATGCTCATTTCAGGTGCTCTCACGTTTTCACTTCCTCCTCCTCTGAATCATCATTTTACCCCAACACTCCCTTGGCCTAGGAAAGTTGTTGTTGTTGATAACTTTTATTTCGGTCTAACGACCGTAAAAAGTGCATATAAATACATCAGCACAGACAATAAAACAATAAATAATCATGAAATATTAAAAAGAGAATTAAACTGAGAGTTATCACAATACAAGGCATTAAAAGCTGTATATACAACACTCAAGTTAAAAAGGTATATCTCCTGCGCCACATATTAAATAAATAACGAGAGACCGCAAACACAATGGGAGGGTGTGTATCATATGTCAGTATCCTACAAGCCTGTGTAAAGTGCAGAAATCCCAGGTTCTTGCAGATGGGTGTTAGCCAGCGTTTTCTAAGTGCAGAATAGGCAGGGCAGAAAAACAATACATGGGCTACATTCTCAGTTTTGTAGCTACATGCTGAACAGACTTCATTGTTAGGATTTGACCATTTAGATGTGAAAGACCTAACAGGAAGGGTGCCATGCCTTAACTGTAGATACAGCTTTCGAGCAACGGGGGGTTCGATTAGGTCCATAAATTCCTCGGTTCTGGGTTCTGGTTTGACTAGGAGGAACTCAGATGTCAGCTTACCCAGTGATGCAGAGCTCAATTGTGTTTGATAGTTTGACATACATATCTGAGAAAGCAGTTCATTCTTAGATATCCCGAGGCAGAAAGTCTCAGGAGTTTCCCACAGGTCAGGAAAACCTAAACGGGTACTAACAGCACTAATATACTGGAGCCAAGGGATATTTTTATTTTTAAGAAGAGGCAAGATCTCAGAAAATTCCGCTCTATATGCAACCAATTCAGGGACTGACCACAACCTCTTCCAGTACATGATTGGTCTAGCACTAGTGATCTCCTCTACTGGCAACATGCCAAGGTCAAATCTAAGAGGGATCAATGGCGTGCTAGATGGAAACCCAACTAAATTTCTAACAAAAGACTGCTCCACCTTTTTAAGATTCATTATCTGCTTGTGCCAACAAAAGTTCAGCCCCATAAGTTTCTGCCGACCTAGCCTGTCGGTAATATATCTCTAGGGCTGGGGACACCAGCCTGAAAATAGACGCCCTGAAAACCTTGCTTATGCCCCCCGTTAACTGGGATAACTTGAGTGTGGATTTAGCGATCTGCATATTCCAACCAAAATTCTCTGTTAACGTAACGCCCAAATAAACAAATGTTTTAACCCTTTCAAGGGCAGTACCATGTAAAACCGGGTTTGGGTGTACGTGCGTAGGAGGGTTAAAATCATAAATTTTGTTTTACCTAAATTGATTTCTGTTGTAAATCACGATGAGGCACAAGGATGTAGAAACGAGTTTATTGTCAGGAGACAGCTTAAACAACCACCAAGGACAGGGATCCAGGCTTAACTGAACCTGGCATGAACAGAATGTCCAGGTAGGAAGGAAACATAACAATTCTACATGGAACATAGAAAATCACGATGAGGCACAAGGATGTAGAAACAAGTTTATTGTCAGGAGACAGCTTAAACAACCACCAAGGACAGGGATCCAGGCTTAACTGAACCTGGCATGAACAGAATGTCCAGGTAGGAAGGAAACATAACAATTCTACATGGAACATAGAATATAGAATACTACAATTTCCAACCCTCGAAGGTTGCAAAACTCCACAAAACCATCAAGTATTCTCTGAATGCCCGATGATGTTCTGGACAACAGCAGAGTGTCGTCTGCGAACATCAGAGCGGGCACTCTATCTGTAACTAATTTAGGGGCATCGTTATTTTCCACACCATTCAGATATTCCACAAGACCATTTATGTAGAGGCTGAATAGCGTTGGCGCCAATACGCACCCTTGGCGAACTCCTTTTTGAACAGGGAATTGATCTGTGAGTTGGCCATGCGTACCACACCTCACCTGGGCAAAATTATTTTCATGAAGCCCAGAAAGAATGGCTAACAAATAGGGCGGGAAGCCGAAGTCTGCTAGTACTCTCGACAATTTTTCAGGCGGAACTAGATCGAAAGCTGCCCGCAGGTCCACGAACACAAGGTAGAGGCTGCCACCCTCCACCTTAGCTATCTTCCAGTACAAGACCTGCAGGCGAAATATTTGATCTAGAGTGGAGGTACCAGACCTAAAGCCTGCCTGAAGTATAGACAGAATCCCAGTATCCTCAATCCACCCTAAAATCCTATTGAGGATGACCCTCCCCATCAGCTTTTGAGATGTATCAATTAGGCTGATCGGTCTATAGTTAGAAGGGGTTTAGGGGCAACCCTTTTTTAAGATAGGCACGATTTCAGCTCCTAACCAGGTGGGTGGCAGGTCATCTCCCTGTAGAATGCCATAAAATCAGACAACCAAATCGGGGGCCCATATTTTCGGTTGCGTCCTAAACAAATCCCCTGGAAATTTGTCCAAACCTGGAGCCTTATTAGGAATCAATTTGCCTATGGCTGTCTCCACCTCAGCCAAGGTAAAGAGTTTATCTGCAGCAGGGCATAAGGGAACTGTAGTTAGCCATCCTCGCTCAGCCCCACTAATGCTTTTAGGCTTCTGAGGTTCAAGAGTAGTACCAGGCTTTTCATCAGGCTCAGAGATGCCATAAAGATCGCAAAAGTGGCTTTTCCAAAATTGAAGGGGCAATATTCGGAGCAAGTGCGGGGGTATGCCCACTAAATCTAGTTGCGACTATGGACCAGAATGTTTTGAAGTTATTGGTACTAAGCGTGGATCCCAATTCCTCCCACATAGAGGCCTCCCATTCCTTCTTGGCATCACAAGTTGCCATTTTATACATACTACGATGGGCCCTAATTTCCTCCCTGGTATTAGATTTTATTGCTGAAAGAAGGGCCTTTTTGGCCCTCCGACAGGAGACGTTGAACCATCTAGATATTACGGTTCCAGGCTGGTTTAACTTTCTCACCGGGTATAGAATATCTTTGAGTGCGGCAGCCATTTGAATATGTATTTCAGATGCCCTGCCTGAGTAGCCGAATTTCCCCATGTCTTCAATGAATGGAATGACAAGCTCATATATTTCGGCAAGTTTGCTAGTGAACATCTGGAGGTCTGGCCATTTAACCCTGCGCCTACAGTTTGTTATTATTAAAGGCACAATGGTGGAGTGTTCGGCCGAAGTATGGCATTTCAACCCAAAGCTCCCCGCTTTAAGTGACAGGACCAAAGCATTATGATCACTGTCAGATCTTTCAATGACCCAGAACTCATGCAGCCTATCCCAATGCCTGGCCTCGATGAAAATATAATCAATTACTGAGGTGCTAGTTTTTGATCGATTAAACATATTTTTCCCTGGTCTATCTGGCTCCACCCTCCCATTACAAGCTCGCAATGATGTCGCTAACGAGAATGACTGCAATTGCAGAACCAAAGGGGTCCATGCCTTGACCCAGGTAATCAATGTGTGGTAAATAAAATTACCGGGACTATTTTTCTATACATTAAATGACAATAAGGATAGCTCAATAAAATGAGAGGCAGAGTCCGTGATATCTGAGTCATACGGGCTTTAATTAAGTGCCTCGAGACACTGGACATCGGGTTCCATCACCATTAAGGTTCAGGAAGGGATATTCAACATTTTATTAACATCACACATTATATATAGTAAAACTGTACAGTTACATTGAATACAGTAGGCGTAACAAGTGAAAAGGAGAAGAGATAAGAACATATGGGCGTAAAAGAAGGCGTGTACAGGGGCGTACACGGAGGTGTGTACTGGAAACGTCACAGAAGTGTCATAGGTGGGTGGATGCATAGAGAGATTCTGCAGGGTCAGCAGAAACCTTTACCCTGAGTGCGTGCGCAACTGAGCATGACGTGGTATTGACGTGTAACTCGAGAGAGCTGGGGGGCTTGACTTTAGCACTAGTAGAGGAGTCTTGGTGTCTGGGATGTCAGAACGACCTGTACCTATAGCATATCTGGTATCTTGTGTTTGGAGGATGTATTATCTGAAGTAAAAGGTCTCTCGGGCTGAGGCCGTTCAATATAGAATGCTAGTGGGTGCATATGATTCTTCATGTAATATACGGGGGCCATGGGCCTACCATGGCAACGGGTTCGGTAAATTACTTGTAAGGAGACAGAAAGGCAGGGCCCTTTGCTCTGCAGCCGGGAATATGTTTACCTATTTCACTAGACTGGAATGTGTTTTTGCGGAGGCTGAGCAGATAACTGTAGGCAAAATACCGTCTTGGCAGGCAGGCCAGGCCGAGCCGGGCACCGCTTCGCTGGGCAGGAAGTAAGGTAGAGGTCAGGGATGCATACCTAAACTGCAGCTTTCTTGAGACAGAAGAGGCTCGGAGCCTCAATTAAGGGTCTGGCTCGACTGAGCCAGAAAAACGTGGAAAACGTGTACTTTGCAATATTTAAAAGTGCACCATGTAAATGCATTGGAAACGTAGGCCCTAATACGGAATTAGTACTTTATACGTGGAGGGCTCACTAACTGACATGCTAACATTGGACAGAAATGCAGAAACATTATCATGGCGGGCAACGAAAGGAAATTACATGACATGTTATGTTATGTTATGTTATTGAGCTTTTGTATAGCGTACAGCTACTCACAGGGAGTGTCCCGACGCTTTCCACCCTCAACTCATATTGAAATAACACAACACAGCTAAAAACAAACAACAGAACGGAACAGAAACAATGGGCAATAAAAACAGACTAGGAGTTAAAAAGCCAGGTCTTCAGGCCCCTCCTAAACTGGAGCAAATTAGCAGTACTCCGAAGAGAAAATGGAAGCAGATTCCAAAGCTGGGGGGCTCTGTAGCCAAAAGACTGCCCTCCCGCGCGGGCCTTCCTCAACCCGAGGAACCACCGCTCTGCACAGAGCTTCCGAGCGGAGGGAACGAGCTGGACGATAAAAAGTCAGTCTCCGCTGCAGATATCCCGCTCCTGAACCATGCAGAGCTTTGTGCATCAGGGTCAAGGATTTAAACTGGGGCACGGGTGCATGGATAGGGTGCAAGGGGGGGACACACTGGATACCAGAAAATTTCTATTTCCTCATTCCCTCCTTGGCCCCTACTGCGCCCTTTAGGACACATCTATTTTCATGAGACCATCTATTTGTTCGTATAACATCATTTGCTCATCTTTTTTCATTCGGGAACGGGAACGTGAACGTGGATGGGGAATACAAGCTGTGGCGCACAAGCCGCAAATCGCTGGCCCACATTGTAGACAAAGACAACAACTGAATACTATAAGGAATACTAGTCCTAGGAACGACAGTACTTTCCATCCCCAGGCTGATATCACACTCCAGAGCCAACCGGACCAAGTCCAGGTGCCTGGATTCTGGTGTATCTGGTGAGCTATTGTATGAATCCTTGTTATTGCTTTATACACTGATGGTGCGTTATTAGGAATGAAAATACAACAACTGGAGCCGATCACTCTACAAGCCCCGCCCCTATCGGCCAGGATGACGTCAAGGACAAGGCGATTTTGAAGAACAACAAGTCTCATAGCAGACTGCTCTTCGGTCAAGTTACCTAGGGCAGAAGTAGTCTCATTCACTACGGCTTTGAGGGTTCTGGTCAATCTGCGTATTAATTTACTATTTTGGATGGGACCTATAAAGAAAAAGAAACCTTTATTGAAATCCGTATATTGTTCCAATGTAGTCTCAGTCTGGTCGACAATTGGGGACTCAATCTCCCTCTTATGTCTTATATG
Organism: Lissotriton vulgaris; assembly: GCF_964263255.1. Taxonomy (NCBI): domain Eukaryota; kingdom Metazoa; phylum Chordata; class Amphibia; order Caudata; family Salamandridae; genus Lissotriton; species Lissotriton vulgaris. The sequence goes on along the minus strand of NW_028252683.1, from coordinate 83,724 downwards.
TACAAGGTGGGTATCTCGATGATAATTGGATGGGGCTAGGAAAACAGGTGGTAATAGGAATGCAATGTAACACGTTCCATCCCAATCCAATGGCAGACGTACATAAGCTGTCTGACCACATATAAAATAAGAATGGCGGGAAGCTTTGAAAGTAGACTTTCCTTTATCGCTGAATTCGACCACAGTATTACAATCACTGTGTCCTAGGTGTACTGAACCATTCTTTCTAACGCATAATTCACCTTTTACTGGTAAAACTGTAATAAACTGCAAGTCCGAATTAGTCTCGGACTGAACGTTCAGAATCATGAGGTTAAGGGAAAAATTACCTAATCCATACACTTCATTTTCTAGATCGGTCCCTGTCCTTTGGGGAAGACCGTCCTTGTCTGGGAAACATGCTTTATTCATAGCTGTATTCAAGTTCCCCCATATCCAATTGCCTTGGGAAACTTTGGACTTACTGTCTAGCGAGGACATTAAAGTAAACCATGCTCCGCACGAACCATTATGTGTAAACGGGTAAGGAAAGAGGGGCAGAGCTCCCTTCATTTTCTGGTAAGGTGGGAGTCGGCCACACACCCAGCAATTCGTGACATTGCTGGTCTGGTGAGAATGGTGTAACATACGGATAAAAGTGTTGTTGTGCAGTGCTAGTCGATAGGATAATTCGTGAGGGGGCAGGTCACTGAAAGTGTGCTCTATAGTATCATTGAAAGAAGAATGTACATGTGAACCATGAGGAGGAAAGAAAACATGTAACGTCCAGCTTATACATATGATCGCAATACTCAGAAAAAACATAAAAAGCAATGTAATGATGCATCTGCTACGCAGATTTTTACAGTATTTCATTTTCTTGACTTTCTGTCTATCTCTCTCACTATTTGGGTCTATCTCATACATGCCAGAAACCTGTCTAACCGCTTCACCCGAGGGGGACTTAAACAATTAAACGCTGTCTGACTTACTAGACCTTAGCTTAGCTTTATACTCCTGTTGCGGAGTTTTCTCTAACAGAGGGAGTTTAGTGTCCGTATCAGTATCGGGGCAGTCCTTGGGAAATGTCTTTGGACACAGTCCATGAAAACGCTTGATGTGGCTGGAATGGAGCCACCCTTTTCTTCCCTCAACCTTCACTGCGGTCCTCGTGGTCATCAACACCAGTTTCGGCTTCCTCCACCTGGGCTCCAGAGGGCTTGAGCGATCGAAGTTCCGGATGTATACCAGGTCACCTGGAACGATTTCATGCGGTTTCACTTGGGTGTTGTCCGGGAAGGCAGCCGCGACCTGTGAACGACAAGAGAGTAGTGCAGACATCAAGGAAGCCAGGTAATCTATCAGCACATTACTATCAACATCAGTGATCTTACGCGGCATAGGCGTACCCCACATATTGGGTGGTCGACCGAAGACCACTTCGTACGGGGATAGTCCGGTTCTGGAATGAGCTACCATATGCATATAAAAGAGGGCAACCGGCAGGGCTACCATCCAATCTACACCTTTTTCTGCACAGACCTTCGCTAACCGTGTTTTCCGAGTCTGATTGTGTCTCTCAACGAGACCAGCTGCTTCGGGGTGTCGTACGCAGTGAAATTTCCACTGGTATCCTAACAGGAGAGATACCTGTTTCATGAGCTCGGACGAGAATGGCTGTCCATTATCTGAGTACACGACACGGGGCAAACCATATCGCGGGAAAAATTCGCGAACCAACTGTTTGGCAGTGGTTACAGCAGTGTAATCTGGGACTGGGTAAGCTTCTGTCCATCTGGAAAGGGCACATACAAGTACGAGGACGTACTTAAATCCTCGACATCTGTCCATCTGGATATAATCCATCTGGAGGACTTCAAAAGGATGGTCAGGAGGATGAAATCCACCTTGTTCCACGGGAATGCCTTTGCCTGGATTGAACTGACAACAGATCATACAGGTACGTACTTTCTGTTTTGCTGCTGCACGTAAATGCTTGTTGAACCAAAGGTTCTGGATGCTGTCTAACATGGCTTTCTCTCCTAAATGTGCTGGACTATGTGCTGTATTAATGATAACTTGAACCATAGAGTCGGGGAGAAACCATGTGTCTTTTCCCTTTGTCATCCATCCCTGATCTGTCTGGACCCCTCCTTGTTCAGTCCATTTCTTGATTTCGTCTGGAGTAGCATGTGTCTGTATGTCGAGTACATCTTGTGTGGGATCCCTGACTGTCATGCAATGCGTCAGTGGAGTTACTTCGGTCTTTGTCGTGTCAGTCGGTATGTCTGTATGAGTCTGAGCTGTAAGCTTAGCTGTTCGATCTGCTAGGTCGTTACCCTGGGAAATGATGTCAGTAACTTTAGTATGTGCTTTGCACTTCATGATGGCTATGGCTGTAGGCAAGTGTATTGCGTCTAACAGAGCTTGAATGAGGGGACCGTGCTGGATTTTGGCTCCATGAGAAGTCTGAAAACCTCTCTCTTGCCAGACAACGCCGAAGTCGTGAACGACTCCGAATGCGTACTGTGAATCTGTATATATGTTTACTTTCATGTTCTTGGCTCGTATGCAGGCTTGGGTCAGAGCGATGAGCTCTGCTGCTTGGGCAGACAGGGTGTCAATACGATGTGTTTCTATGACTTCAGTTTCAGTAGTCACTGCATATGCGGCCACTAACTCTCCTGTGCTTGTTCTCATACATGAACCATCCACATAAAGTGTCAGGTCTGGGTCGGACAATGCAATGTCTGTCAAGTCTTGTCTTGGCTTTGTCACTGTGTTAATGACTTCCACAAAGTCATGTGACGTAGGGTCTGCTATAATCGAGGGTAACAGTGTAGCAGGGTTTAATATGTTGCAACGTCTGATCTCTATGTGTGGCTGAAACAGTGTCAGTTCATATCCTGTCAGTCGTGCTATGGTCAAGTGCTGAGTCTGTGTCCTGTTTAAGAGAACTTCCACGGAGTGTGGAACCTGTACTGTCAGGGGATGTCCTAATACTATGGAATCGCTTTGTCTGATAGCTAGAGCTGTTGCTGCAACTGATTTTAGGCACGCAGGCAGAGCCTGGGCTACTGGATCCAATGTACTAGAAAAATAAGCACAAGGCTTGTGTTTTCCTGCTTGATCTTGTGTGAGAACAGATAATGCTGTGCCATCGCGTTCAGTGACAAAAAGTGTAAAAGGTTTGCTGTAACATGGTGTCGCTAAAACAGGTGCTTGACATAAGGCTTTCTTCAATTCGTCAAAAGCAAGTGTATGTTCCTAAGTCCAAGGGAGGACAGTCGAAGTCGCTGCCTCCTGTGTTGTCAACTGTATGAGTGGCTTTGCTAGATATGCGTACTGGGGAATCCATTGTCTACAGTAAGAAGTGAGGCCAATGAAGGCCTGTACTTCCTTCTGTGTCTTGGGCTGTGGAAGATGTGCAATTAACTGAATACGGTCAGGTGTCAACTGTCTACCCCTCTTGGACAGCCAGTGTCCTAAGTAAACCACTTGCTGGGCACAGAATTGTAGCTTCGAAGGGGACACTTTATGCCTCTTTTCGGCCAGGAAATACAAGACTGTCAGTGATGCACGCTCGCAATCACGTTCTGTTCGTGCTGTGATCAATAGATCGTCAACATACTGGAGCAGGGCAGTGTCAGTAGGCATGTGAATACTGTCTAGTTGTCGTTTCAGTGCTTGACTGTAAATACTAGGGCTTTCTGTGAACCCTTGAGGAGCACGTGCAAATTTGAAGCTTTGGCCATTTAAACAGAATCCGAAAAGATACTGGCTTTCCGGATGAATGGGGACACTAAAGAAGGCGTTCTTGAGATCGATTACAGTGAAGAACGCAGCTTCGGAATCAATGGCAGTCAATCGGGAGGAAATGTCTGGGACCACTGGGTATTGGGGTATGATGCATTTGTTTAGTTCGCGAAGGTCAATCACCAGTCTGTAGACCGGTGGTGCATTCGGGTCAGTTCGTTTAAGAATCGGGATGATTGGGGAATTACACACATTGGAGTCAGTTTCCACAACCACTCCTTGAGTAATGAGCTCGTCAATAATTTTCAGTAAGGCCACTACAGCCTCAGGTGGTAACTTGTATTGTCGAATTCGGGGTAGTACAACTCCTTGTTTAAGAGTAACACGGTATGGGGTAATATGCATACAACCTACATCAGTTGGACCTTGTGCCCATAAATGCTGTGGTACATTCTGAAGTCTTGAATCAAAACCTCTTAACACATAATGTCCTTTAAAATCACGTAAAAACAATCTCACTCCTTCCGGAGAACAACAAATCACTGCTCCTAGTTCTTTCAATGTCTTTATACCAAGCAAGTTTTCTGGACATGATCTCGTAAGTAACAAGTCAGTAGTACGAGACAATGGACCAACTTCTAGGGAAACTGGCTTTGACACTTCGTTAACAATAGGCTTTCCTGAAAATCCCAGGGAAACATTCTGTGAGCCTGAGAGGGGTGCCCCTGGAACCTCGTCATGACTGATGGTAGTTCTGCTCGCCCCTGTGTCAATCAAAAATTTTCTGTCTTTCCCTAATACCTGACTATGTACATAGGGACCCTCTTGATCTACAGGAACCTCGATAAGGGGCAAGCCAACCTCCCTCTCTAGGCTGTTTCATGAATACTGTTGATAATCTGGGTAATCTGACTGCGCATACTGGTACATTTGCTGTGTAACTTGTTGGGTGGCAGCTATAGGCTGGGGTTGGGGTACAGCTACTGTCTGTGGTGTGTTCTGAGGAGGTTGCGTGTTCTGCGGAACATTTTGTGAAACATATTCTTGTCTAGGTGGACGCGGTCTTTCTTTCGTCTTGCCTGTAGCTATATTGTGCTTCAGAACGGCACATTCGTTTATATAGTGACCTGGCTGTTTACAATAATTGCACTTCCCTTTAACAGGAGCTGCAGAATGACTGGTCGGTGCCATACCCCTCTTCTGACTGTCAGCTGGGACAGACTGCGCAACTAGTACTTTCATTTTCATATCTTTTATACGTCTTTGTTCGTGTTCGTGTTCTTCTCTAATCCTGTTCTGGTGATACTGTAACATTTGTAACATTTGGGAAGGGGTATTTGCTTGCCATGTACTCTCTACCTTTAGTACTCTATTTTTAACTTGTGGTAAGGAATTTTCTACTAATTTGGTCACAAAAAGATGTGGGTACGATTCACTACTTGTTTTCAGGCCGCTATTAATATTGAAACATTTCTCGAATCTGGAATAAAAATCACTAGTGTCTTCGTCTTGTTTCTGTTTGCAGGCTGAGATTGCATCCCAGTCTTCCTTTTTAGTTGTCAATAACCTCGGTAAAACCTGTACTAATAATTCTGGTAATTCTTTAGCTTTGTCCCCGAGGCCAGTACCAGGGGTCCGTCTATTTTCCTCGTCCTCTAATTCTGTCCAATTAATCTTTTTCTCTTCCACCTCCCATTCTTTTCCTTTAAGTTTTTCATAAATGCCGGCTGGCAACAGAACTTTTAACATTTTAAGTATATCGGGATACGTATACTCTCCCATGCGGAGCATGTCTTTTAATTCACGGTGGAACCCTGCTGGATCTTTATCATGACACGGCACTAATTTTTTCATTTCCAATAATTCCATTTTCGTCAAAGGGGTGTATACGAATACTCGATGAAGGGTACCTCCATTATCTCTAACGGGATGAACCTCTCGTAAGGGATTCTGTCTGTCTATGTAAAATGTCTTCCTCACTGGGGGTGGAGCAGGAACGAAATGTGGAGTCAGGAAAGTTCTGTATTTGTGTCGCTGTTCTAGAATAACATTAATTAAATCGGTACCTAGGCCTCTCCATCTATGTAGGAGTAACTCTTCCAATATATTACATAGGGGACCTGGATCAGAATGCTGACTTTCATATAGTGTAATGAGATGTTGAATCATGTACATACCAGCTAGTCGCTGTTCGTCTGGGGAAAGATTCAAAAATGTTTGCGCTACTGAGTCATCTTTATATATGCTGGTATTGCCAGCCCATTGTACTGCTGACCGGGCTAGTTCCTGTTCATGCATGGTACTAAGTTCACTGTAACCTATTCGTTGTTTCAGTACTTTATCAGTGGCTTGGAATAGATGCTCAAGAGAACATTGTTCTGGTATGGGAGAAAGAAAACTTTTCTTACATTCTGGGCGTATGGGTCTGTCAAAGGGTCTCGCCCTACCTACGTACGCTATTCTACCTGCACCCCCGGTTTCTATATCATCGTCTTCTGAGACTTCATCATCCGCTTTCTTGGCTTCTCTCGTTGCTCTTTCCCTGTCGTGTATGTCTAGAATTTCTTTACGAATCTTTCTATACATGGATTCTATACAACCTTGTTTACTATGTTTTCCATCAGCTATGTTGTCACTCCATTTTGTCAAGATTTTCATCTCTTCTTTGCTTTTATCTGGCTGATCTTGTTCCCTTATCAAACAATTTATCAAAAATTGTAAGATCATATTTTGAGTCTCCACCTTCCTGTGTGCCATGGCCTCGTGAATACTTTCTGGTCTCTCCCCCGTTCTGATAAAGTGATATATATTGTCTAAATGTTCCCTCATGTCTGGAAAAATAGTCAAATAGTTTGTAACACGTCGTAGACGTATGGAATATAATATCATCTGGTCTTCGCCTGGTACTGGATCATATCTGCAATCAGTAAGGTACTGTTTAAGGGCTGCGTATGTAGCTACTTTTGGTGTGCGCTGTAATGCTGCTTCTCTTAGTGTTGTTCTTTTTACTTGAGGCGGGGTGATAGGGGTACCTCCTACCGCTCCTCCTGAAGTGTGATCGTCAACTATTACTGGCTGTGCTGTCGCTGTTGGTAGTGTAACTGGTAAAGTAGGTGTAGGTAATGTAGGTTGGCCCTGGGTTGCAGGTGCATTAAAAGGATTTCCAGGACTAGTAGCAGGAGAAACAGTAGGGGGGATCGTGTCATTAACGGGGTTGTGAGGATGAATAATTGGAGGAGGATTTGTATTTGCATACTCTGGGACAGTGTCATCTAAGTAGGAAGAAAGGAAAAGTTCCGCTGCGGTCTGTTTATGACGGAGTTTAGTCGGGACCAATGGTGGCGGTAAATTACGGGGTACTTCCGGGGTCGCCTTAGGCAGGCCCTCGGCGAGAAGGGGATACATGCCTTTAATAAGGGCATTTCTTTGTCGATCTAATTGTTCTGCTTTAACTCGTTCACCTTCTTCTAGTAACTCTTTTTCTTGGGCCTTTTCTGATGATTCTCTACATCTTTCTGCCTTCCTAATTTCTTTCTCTGTTCTTCTATGCGCTTCTTTACGCCACAATTCTATGGCGTCTTTCTGGGATTGTCTGGCTTTCTTTTTCCACAATGCTTCTTCTACTCTCATGATGCATTCAGCATCCCATGTCCCTGAAACAGGCCATCTATATTTCTCTTCCAGATCCTTGGTGTAGTCAACCCATAAGTCTAAGTACAGTATGGCATCTAAGCCATGTTTATGGTACATAAAATGTCCGGGAGTGTCCCTAGGCGGGACGGGAACTGCTTCTTCGAGTATCCCTTTCCTGGTTCCTATCTGACGTAATTTCGAAAACAGCGGCATATTTGAACTTACTTGAACGTGAACACAATAAACATAGTAATGAATTGCAAACAATCATTCATACCACGACATTAAACACATTGAAAACATTTCGGACAGATACTACCTGGTACATAGAAAAACATAATTCTGAAAATCTCGAGAAACAATACTAGAATTCTGAATTACTAGATGCACTGCTAAAACAGTACAGACATACCGGTCCCATAAAGAGACACGTCATACCGTATCCACCTAAGTGAACACGTCTGGACCGGATCTGTGTACCCAGACCCGTCTTAACCGGGCACAAATTAATGAACCCGTCTAGATGCGTTCCCAACAACGGTACTCACCGGGAAGCAAAACTGAAGGCCTCGGAAACTCGACACTGGACTGGACTGGACTGCTACGGCATCTGGCTGCTACTACGCATGCGCTTCGGAACAGGTGGGCCTCCAGATACCTCGGACCTTGCTCTCTCGGCTTGGGCTCTGGTCGGGACTCTCCGCATTCCTCACCGCCTCGTCTGGATGCCGGACCGCAGTCTCCGTCTCCTCCATGGGCCTGAGGGAGTTAGCAGAAAAACCCGCAGGTGTGCACAGAAAGGGGTCCGTCACGGCTGTAGAAGGGGTCAGGGGCCTGCGTTACATCGCCGGCGCGTGGGGAAGGGGAGGAGTCCCTATTCGGGCGCCAGATTATGTGGTAAATAAAATTACCGGGACTATTTTTCTATACATTAAATGACAATAAGGATAGCTCAATAAAATGAGAGGCAGAGTCCGTGATATCTGAGTCATACGGGCTTTAATTAAGTGCCTCGAGACACTGGACATCGGGTTCCATCACCACTAAGGTTCAGGAAGGGATATTCAACATTTTATTAACATCACACATTATATATAGTAAAACTGTACAGTTACATTTAATACAGTAGGCGTAACAAGTGAAAAGGAGAAGAGATAAGAACATATGGGCGTAAAAGAAGGCGTGTACAGGGGCGTACACGGAGGTGTGTACTGGAAACGTCACAGAAGTGTCATAGGTGGGTGGATGCATAGAGAGATTCTGCAGGGTCAGCAGAAACCTTTACCCTGGGTGCGTGCGCAACTGAGCATGACGTGGTATTGACGTGTAACTCGAGAGAGCTGGGGGGCTTGACTTTAGCACTAGTAGAGGAGTCTTGGTGTCTGGGATGTCAGAACGACCTGTACCTATAGCATATCTGGTATCTTGTGTTTGGAGGATGTATTATCTGAAGTAAAAGGTCTCTCGGGCAGAGGCCGTTCAATATAGAATGCTAGTGGGTGCATATGATTCTTCATGTAATATACGGGGGCCATGGGCCTACCATGGCAACGGGTTCGGTAAATTACTTGTAAGGAGACAGAAAGGCAGGGCCCTTTGCTCTGCAGCTGGGAATATGTTTACCTATTTCACTAGACTGGAATGTGTTTTTGCGGAGGCTGAGCAGATAACTGTAGGCAAAATACCGTCTTGGCAGGCAGGCCAGGCCGAGCCGGGCACCGCTTCGCTGGGCAGGAAGTAAGGTAGAGGTCAGGGATGCATACCTAAACTGCAGCTTTCTTGAGACAGAAGAGGCTCGGAGCCTCAATTAAGGGTCTGGCTCGACTGAGCCAGAAAAACGTGGAAAACGTGTACTTTGCAATATTTAAAAGTGCACCATGTAAATGCATTGGAAACGTAGGCCCTAATACGGAATTAGTACTTTATACGTGGAGGGCTCACTAACTGACATGCTAACATTGGACGGAAATGCAGAAACATTATCATGGCGGGCAAGGAAAGGAAATTACATGACATACATGGGGCACGGGTGCATGGATAGGGTGCAAGGGGGGGACACACTGGATACCAGAAAATTTCTATTTCCTCAAATGGGTCAGGTATTGCCCACAGCAGGTCAACCTCAGCCGGGTTGCTCAGATTCGGCTCCATGAGTGGCTCAAAGTGACAATTAAAATCTCCACCCAGGATTAGCACGGTAGATGAATCAATCGATTGGATGAAGGTTAACAAGGTCTCAATAGCCTCTGACTCAAGGCCCCGCCTAACTGGCCTTGACAAGTCAATGCCGTCTCCTCGTCGTGCTTCAACATCCTGCGCATGCTACGTAAGATCTTCCGGTGTATCCCCACCGAGACCAGGAAGACGGTCACCCAGGCCCTCGTCACCAGCCGTCTGGACTACGGCAACTCCCTCTACGCCAGAACCACCGCCAAACTCCAGAAGAGACTCCAGCGGATTCAGAACGCCTCAGCACGACTCATCCTGGACATCCCCCGTCGCAGCCACATCTCCGGACACCTGAGAGATCTTCACTGGCTCCCGGTCAACAAGAGAATCACCTTCCGTCTCCTCACCCACGCACACAAAGCCCTACACAACCAAGGCCCAGGATACCTCAACAGCCTCCTCAATTTCTACGCTCCCACACGCCAGCTTCGATCGACCGGCCACGCCCTCGCCGCCGTCCCCCGCATCCGAAGAGCCACCACAGGAGGAAGGTCCTTCTCCTTCCGGGCCGCCAAGACTTGGAACTCCCTCCCGACTCACCTCCGCCTGACCCAGGACCACCTTGCCTTCAGGAAGCAGCTCAAGACCTGGCTGTTCGAGCAGTAGTGGACCCCCTCTCCCCTAGCGCCTTGAGACCCTCCAGGTGAGTAGTGCGCTATATAAATGCTTTGATTGATTGATTGATTGATTGAGTATACATTGAAATTGTTATGAAAGTGCCTAGAGGTGCTTCCTCCCACTGTGTCCCAGATTCCTTCATTAGTGTACTCATTATCAATTTATCCCCTTCATATTGAACTCAGATGCCCATCTTCATGCACCAAATCCCCATGTGTCCCAACTTTGGTGCAGACAATCCAATCCCTATACCTCAGAAGCCACCTCCTCTTCAACACATGGTCACTCTCTAAAAGTGCTCTAATGTGCTCCCTCTCAACATCCATTACCAACCATTCCCTGCCTCTCAGTCCCCCTCTATGTAGCCCAGCATTTCATTAGTTGCACCACATACCCACTCTTTTTTACCCAAACCCCCAGTTTCCCCCTCTGAGCCACACACCTTTCTCTCTGTACCTTCTAAATGCAAAGGCTAAATAGTCTGAGAAACACCCTCACTGTGAGTTCCAGGCTGTCCTTTGGCCTGCCTCCATCATCAATCACCTCCTGTAATATTCACCAGCCCACACTTCCCTTAGATGCCTGCCACCTACAAGTGTGTTTCCTAAGTTTCTACAGGTGATCCACATTTCAGTGCTCACCACAAACTCGCAGAAGCGACTCATTCTCATTTATCCCTGTCACCCTCAACTGCCTCTCCCCATATCCCTTACCCACATGCCTTCATTTTGCATCCCTAATACCTCACTCCCTCAGAACCTCGGATGTCCCCTCTTCATTTACCATACCCACAATGCACTGTGTCCCTTAACAATCTGTAGTCCATATACCCGGACTCTGTAGCCATATAACCATATATATGAATTATTGCTCTCCATTTGCTCTTTGCTGCTGATGTTTTGTTACTAAGTCTCAAATGTAAAACATTGATCATCGGTCTGCTGACAGAAATACTTTACCAAGCATAAAGCACTTTTTAATGCAGGCCAGCGATTAAAGAAGTTCGAACAGCAGTGCAGGCAGCACCTATACAAAAATTCACCAGCTAACATTGAGCTTTTTGTTTTGATCATCGAGCTGTGGTAAGCACTTTTAATCAAGACCAGCAAATACAGAAGGGCCACGAGCATCAACTATGGGTCAGTGCATGAAGCATGTTCTGATGGTCTGACTGTCCGAGCAGACAGAGTCTCTCATCTCACATAGTAGTTGATCAACCAATAGTAATCCAGTAAAGCGGTCATAGACACTGGTGACCACTGTAGTAGCGGCTTGGAGTAACAATTTTCTGATTTCTCTAATGCAAATGGGGCCATTGAATTTGATACATATTTAAAGGTTGGCATTGTGCAGACCTTTTTGGGTGGCATCGATCTTCTCATTGTTGTCCACTGTTGCACATGTTCAGTAGGGGCCCCACTTGCCCAGCCTTGCCCTTCCAACCTTGCGGATACCATTTTCTGGCATACAGCGCTCTGTTAGCATCTGCCACACCAACCGCTCATCGGGACTCTCCAATGCTCTGCAACTCCTCCCCACTGTCCACCTGCTCGCCTATCTCTGTAAAACAGTCAGGCCCAGTTCATTGGAGGAAAAATAGTGAGTAATCCCTTAGTGTACCATTAGTTCGGCCTGTGTAACTTTCTCTAAGGATGTATCTCTTTCCTTCCTACACCTAGTTGTGAGCAGCAGGTAGTACCCTAAATACATAGAGATGAGGGTGTTCTGTAACAAGGGATTGTTTCCCATTTTGAAAAATGTCTCAAGGTAATCACAGCTCTGCTATATTTGTTCTCACTCTGGAGGGAGCTCAGAAGTACACATTTTATTGCACAGATCTATTTTAGACCAATCCATTTAAGATTATGTTCACAAATCTGTGTGCTCCTTCTTGCGCCCCCGGGATCAGCAATTGAAGACATTTCTCTCCTTAGTCCCAGTACCAGATAAATCTGTCCTTCGAGATCTGGCAACTGAGGTCACTGTGGGTAGAGATATCTCCAAAAGCTAACGCCTGCTAAAAGCAGTTCTTAGCCATGTTATCCAATGGAAGGTGGATAACATGGCTAAGAGCATTGTCACGATAATGTATGAATATCGCTGATTTTTCAGCGATATTCATGCATTTCGCAGGATTTTTACCGCTTTTGAGATAAACCTTGATAATATCAAGGTATCTCAGCGGTAAAAATCCTCGGTGCTCGGCGATATTTTTTTCCGGCTAACCAAGCAATAGCGATAATTATCGCTATTGCTTGGTAATATGCCCTTAGATTCTGTATCCCAAGGGGTGCTAAGACACAAATCGAGTTTGAAATGTTGACTTACACAAATATCGATTTGGGAATATCGTGATTCAGAAATATCGACAGCAACAATATTGCGGTCAAGAATATCACATTTAAGGTATGAAATATTGTTTAAAAAAATATAGAAGTCATTAATATTGTTTGCAAAAATATAATGTTTGAAATGTCGTTTTTTTAATCAGTGTTATGTATTTTAGCTTATATTGATGTATGTTTTTTGTAGAAGAGTTGCATTTTTTTTATATAAGTGTTAGAATTTCACTAGTAAGGGATTTTAGTTTAATTAAATTTAGCATTTTTTAGTTCCTTACTGGGTTGCGAGTTTATAGAGGAATAGGGTGGGAAGTAATTTAATTATAATACATTAATGATTATTTTTAATTATTTACTTTAGGTTTTATAGCATTATTGTGGGAAGTAATTTACTTGTAATTAATTGGTTGTTAATTATTATTAATAAAAGATTTGATAATTAGTTACGGTAATTGTGTAATTCTTTTTAGGTGTGGTTTGTGGGGTCTATAGGGGTAAAGGGTGGGAAGTAGTTTATTTTTGATTAATTATTAATTAGTTGTTAATTTATATTAATTTATTGATTGAACATTAAATATAGAAATGGTGTTCTTAATTTTAAGTGTGGTTTGTAGGGTTTATGGGATGAAGGCTGGGAAGTAATGTATTTGTAATTAATTCATAATTTTTTCTTAATTAATATTAGCTAATTTATAGAAAATTAATTACGGAAACTGTAATTAATTTTAGGTGTGGGTTGTGGGGTTTATAGAGGTAAAGGGTGGGAAGTAATTTATGTTTATTTAATAATTAGTTGTTCATTTATATTAACTAATTAATTGATGTTTAATTATAGTAATTCTGTGATTCTTTTAGGTGTGGGTTGTGGGGTTCATGGGGTAACGGGTGAGAGGTAATTTATGTTTAAATAATTAATAACTAGTTAATTCATATGAATTAATTATTTGAAAATTAAATATGGAAATTGTGTAGTTAATTTTAGGTGTGGGTTGTGGGGCTTATAGGGGTAAAGGGTGTGAAGTTTAATTAAAAATTAGTTGATCATTAATATGAATTTGTGAATTTATGTTTCATTAGGGTACTTGTTTTTTTGTGGGGGGTTTTATTGATATAGGGGTACAGTGTGGGGAGTAAATGAATTGTACTTACTTTATAATTTGTTGTTAAATACCATTAGTTTGTTTAATTAAAATAAGTTTTAATTGTGTAAATAATATTTTTATAGTTCTTTTTAATTGTGGGTTATGGAGTGTGGGGAGTCAGATAATGTTTATGAGTTTTGTTTTTATTTAATTGGTAATTAATTATGTTAGTTGAGAAAGTAAAAAACATTTAGATGTGTGTTGTGAATTGTGTGGTGTTATAGGGTAGTTTAAGTTTAAGGAAATAGAAAAAGGTAATGTTTGTAATAATTAATGTTTTTGTTTCTAAATAGTTTTTAATTAAAATATCTATTTGTTTGGAAATTGTTTTTATTTTTTTAAATAATATTTGGAGGTATTTGCTGTTTGTATTTAACATTATATCATATATATGTATATATATTTTGTTTTTATATGACATTTATTTGTATTTAAATTTGTAACATATTAAATATTTTTAATTATTTTGTTTTTTAAATATTTTTATTGTTGTTCAAGTTTAGTTTGTTTGTAATTTTGAACTCACTGGAGTGAGAATAGTATTTTCTCCCCCTCTGAAATCCAACACTTTCCCTACTGTTGCACTCACTGGAGTGGGAATAGTACATTTTACCCCTCCGCTCTCAAATACTTTCCCTACTGTTACACTCACTGGAGTGGGAATAGTAATTTTTCCCCCTCCGCTATCCAACACTTTCCCTATTGTTGCACTCACTGGAGTGGGAATAGTCAATTTTACCCCTACGCTATCCAACACTTTCCATATTGTTGCACTCACTGGAGTGGGCAATTTAAGTTTGAATTTATAATAGAATGCTTTTAATGATAAGAGTTCATGTTATGGGCCGCGGAGCTCCGAATCACAGAGTCTCATTGTGGAGGCATCCATGGAGGATTGAAAAGCCGGATGTGCGAGTAGAGGCCCATTGGTGGGCTTGAAACATTTCAGACAGCGGCACATAACTGAAGCACACACTACAAGACCCACAAACCAATGCAGACTTATTCGAGTCGCCCATTGGAGGGCTCATATTTTTAAGTGGGAGGTGTGGCCTCTATGCCAAAATGACTGTCGCGCTGCTGAAGAGTGCAATGAGCATGAAACGCATCCGGCGTGAATCGACAGGCATGCTGTAAACTGGATCCACCCGCCAATCCGGCTTTTACCTCATGAAGGTTGCTGCAGTGGATGTCAGAGTGCGTCTCCAACAGGTAGGAACCTTGGAGCTTTGATTTATACGCGGCCTCCCAGCCGTGCGAGATGCACCACCCGGAGATTTGGGGCCACGGAGCTCCGAATCATATATATATCGACAACAAATCCTGTCCACATGTATTCCACAGCATATGATTGCAGGAATGGACCTCCACACAGGGAAGAGTTTTCTGAAGTGCGTTTCTTTCCCATTCACAACATGACGCATTTCAGTAAACATACGTATCCAAAAATGTGCAAAATCAACATCATCAGATTCAAATACCACACCGACACCAAATAAAAACTAGTAAAACCATAAGTCTAGTGAAACCAGTGAAAATCCGATAAAAGTGAAGCTACACATAAATAAATACATAAGTCTCTAAAATATCTCAAAATACATAGAAAAACTGATTTCATCAATATAATCAGCAACCTGAAAATTCTAAAGTATGTGGGTTACAGAAAGTTATACATATCTTCCCCTGTATTCAAACCATTTGTCATTTTGGTCTCTAACCTTATATGTACTGACTCTCTAATTGACGCTGTTTTTTCTCTCTATTGCCTCCCCGTATCGATTTGGGGACTGCATCAATTACAAACTAGGTGAGGTCTTTAAGGTTGTTTTGATGCGCCAACTTAAAATGGCGAGCGACCGGGTATGTGGGATCTGAATTAACAATCGCCCATAGGTGCTGTAAAATACGGTTAAAAACAGTGCATTTTGTACTGCCTATGTATTGTAGTTGACAAGTGCATTCCATTACATATACTGCATAGTCAGTCTTACATGTATACAGGCCATTGATTTTAAAAGGGGTAGAAGAGAAGGCATCAACAAACTTGTGCTTGTAGACCCCAAACCTGCACGCCCGGCATGAACTGCATTTATAGAACCCCTTCCTATTGACCAACCAATTACTGGTTTCACTCACTTCCGGGCTAGTTCTTACTAAGGTGTCCCTCATTGAGGGTGCCCTTCTAAAAGTGATTGCCGGTATTGTATATAGTTCTGGGGCTAAGGTATTGTCAGTTTTGAGAATGGACCAATTTTTGTTAATGATTTTTCAAACCTGCTTTTCATGACTGCTAAAAGTGG
Organism: Lissotriton vulgaris; assembly: GCF_964263255.1. Lineage (NCBI taxonomy): Eukaryota > Metazoa > Chordata > Amphibia > Caudata > Salamandridae > Lissotriton > Lissotriton vulgaris. The sequence goes on along the minus strand of NW_028252683.1, from coordinate 67,725 downwards.
TGATGAGTCTAACCACCGACTTTTTACTGTCTTGGTTAAGTGTTGCGGTTGGTAATGTCAAATTCTCACTATTCAATTCCTGCTGTTCAGTCTGTTCCCGGATTTTAGAAAGTGCAGTCTGCAGATCATTCATTCTGTAACCAGGTGCCTTAAATGTATCTACTGATTCTGATAGAAACGCTTCAATATCATTCTTGCTGCTGCAAATCCTTTTAATTCTTAAAAACTTCCCATAGGGGATGCTTTTGATAAGGTGTCTTGGATGAGTACTGAGGTAAGTATGAGTATGTGTTCCTTTTGTATAGGTGTATATATTTGAGGCTGAATCCTTTTTTCTTGGGTGCAAAGTATCGTCCAACCGTAAAAAAATCATTCCATTTTCATTACAGTTTTTCCAAACAAATCCTTTATTGATTCAAAACTGAACACAAGCAGCCGACGCGCGTTTCGCCCTGTGTGGCAAGTGGCACCAGGGCTTTCTTAAGGCTATTTCAATTTCATTTGGACATTCTTTAAGTTTCTTCAGTTTACATCGTTGTGTATGATCAACAAAGATGGCTTCCCAGAATTTAATTTGGGAGTTAAGTCTCCTTCCTTCGCAGTATCCTTCAGCAAAATGCCATACGCAATTCGAGTTCCGTGTACTCTTAAGTTGCTGACATTGGCCGTGAACTGCAGAATCAAAGTATTGTCATTAATATCAGCTACAAATTTTAATGCTGACACTTTTGTGCCTTTCCATACCACACACACGTCATCAATGAACCTCAACCATTTGATGACATGTTTAGAGACAGTGTCACCATGGGAGTGATTGAGGACATGCTTCTCCTACCAGCCACAATGGACACATGCATAGCTCGGGGAGAAGCATGCCCCCATAGCCACACCTCTCAATTTTTGATGTACTTCTTTATTAAAAAGAAAGAAATTATTAGTTAGACAGATCTCTGTCATTCTCAACAACATTTTGTTGTGCTGGTAAAAGCACACTTCTCTATCATAAAGGAACTGACTCATGGCGTCCGGCCATCCTGATGGTTTATACTCGTATAGAGAGAACATATGTCCATTAATATAAAATATTAGGTATTGTTATAGTAAGCTGGACATTTCACTCATACAAAACCATTGAAATTCCTCCATTATAGTTAGTTGTACTAACTGTAACTCTTGCGCCTGCAATCCACTGGTGATGATGTCACATATTCCATCATTCATGACATGGTCAGTGACATCACTGATGACTTCACTGATAACATCTCAAATGACAACTTGATACCAGTTGCGGATATGCACTACAGACAACATTGAATTCAGTCTCAATTATTTAAGGCAGAGACAATTGCACTTTGTCATCAGATTTTGAATTGAAAGTATGTGACAAAAAAGCATTCCTTGATATCTGTGTCAACTACTGCCTTCGATTTACAATGCGGACAGCAGGGTTCACAACTTGAATTCAGCTTTCCATGTACACTATGCAGACCCCCCAGGATATAGCGGCATGGATTAGCAAATTTAGCGGCACAAAAATGGAAATTTAGCGGCACAAATATGGAAATTTAGCGGCAATTTTGCGGCATTTTATGTGGCCATTTTTCCTACAACAAACACAGATATCTTAGTTTTTTTAGTTATTTAACAACATGAAGCTATGTATATTTGGTTTCTTTACAATGTAGACACTTTGGGGCAGATTTACAAGCCCCTTGCGCTACTTTTACGCCGCCGTTGCGTCACTTTTGTGACGCAGCGGCGGCACAAAAGATGCACCATGGTGCGGGGTATTTACAACGTAACGCATCTCCCAGATGCGTCACGTTGCAAAGCCCTGCGCCAGAAGAGGTGTACCATTGCAGGTCAGTTTGTGTCTTGCAATAGCCTTAGAGCTTGGTGCCACTGTACCTGCTGCACTAATGATGGCTATACCTATCGCCCCTTTACAGTGTATTTTGAACACGACCTGATATCCCACCGGATGCCCGTTCGACAGATCTAAACACTAGAGAAAGAGCAGTCAAAACCGCCAAGTGGTCACTTGTTAAACAGTAGCGAACTGCATGTTGGTACTTGTAGTTTCGTTGCAAAATGTCAGCCTGCAAATCGTCTCCGATTTAAAAGCGGAGACTGGTTGAAGTTGACACCCATGACATGGGGCCACTTGACGCCCGTGTTAAATTTCTCGCCTCTAGGATTTTTCCCATGGCTCACTCCCAGGGGGAAATGGTCTGCAATAGGTGAGCTCAACCCTCTGACTTCATCCCTTGTCCAGCGCGCCTCTGCAGATACCCCGTCTGGTGTGCGCCTCAGCTCTCTCGGCTGAGTGGTTCTGTCTGTTTATCTTGAGGGACAGACATCTCTGCACGGCGCTCCATCTCCAAGCCCGCGAATAGGGTGACCAAATGGCATTGGTGCAAATTCAGGACGGTGAGTGTACAAATTCAGGACAAAGGGTCAAAATTCAGGACACAAATTCAGGACAGGAGGTCAAAATTCAGGACAAAACTTCAGGACAATAGGTACGTTTTAACACATCAGAGGTCGCGCAATAGTATATAAGTAAGCCCAGCCATTTCCAAACATATTCAACCGTTTGCAAACCTATCCATCATGTATCCTTCCATCTATCATTTCACTCATCCATCCCTTCATCCATCCCCTCATCCATCCTTTCACTCATCTCCATTATCCATCCACCCTTTTACCCTATCCATCTGTACACTTATCCATCCACTCCTCATCCCATCCATCCATTCACTCATCCATTCAGCCATTTACCCTTTCACCAATCCAGCCATCCTTTCACTTACTAATCCTGCCACCCATCCACTATTTTAGTCATCCAACTATCCTCCCTTTCTCTCTCCATCGACCCTTTCACTTAGCCATCCTTCCTTCCATCCATCCTTTCACCCACCCATCATCCATCCATCCATCTGTCCTTCCCCTCATCATCCATCCTTCCCCTTATCACCCATCCATCCTTTTCCCTCATCATCCATCCATCCTTTTCCCTCATCATCCATCCATCCTTCTACCCACCCACTCTTCATCCATCCATCCTTCCCCTCATCATCCATCCATCCTTCCCCTCATCATTCATCGATCCATCCATCCTTTCACCCACCCCCTCATCATCCATCCATTCCCTCATCATCCATCCATCCATCCTTTCACCCACCCCCTCATCATCCATCCATCCATCCTTCCCCTCTTCATCCATCCATCCACCCTTCCCCTCATCATCCATCCTTTCACCCACCCCCTCATCAACCATCCATCCATCCCCTCATCATCCATCCATCCATCCTTCCCCTCATCCATCCATCCTTCCCCTCCATCCATCCATCCTTCTCCTCATCCATCATCCATCATCCTTCCCCTCATCCATCTTTCCCCTCATCCATCATCCAGCTACCCTTCCACCCATACATCCAGCTATTTACATTTTCTCTCCATCCGTCCCCTCTCATCAATCAATCCATCCATCCTCTCTCATTATCCATTTATTCAATCTTTCATTCATCCATTCACCCTTTCACTAATTCATCCAGCCATTCACCCATCCCTTCACTTACTTACTCACCGACTTTTCCATATTAATCTTGAGCTGAGCCTTTTGAGAAGAGGCCCATCAAGAACTTCACCCTCGCTGCAGGGGCCGTTCCAGGACTGGGACAGAAGCCACCCAGGGCGGAGACAGGATCCACCACAGGGGGGGACAAGAGCCATCACAGGTGTAGGTGGACTGGAGCCACAACATGGGGGGACAGGAGCCATCACAGGCGGGGGATGGACTGGAGCCACCACATGGGGGGACAGGAGCCATCACTGAGGGGAGGGCAGGAGCCATCACAGGAGAGGGAACAGGATCCACCAGGGTGGGCACAGGGGTGGGCATGCAGTATTCTAGTATCATCTTGGGCTCCTCGCCCCCTCCTGCACAAGACAACGAGAAGACAGGCTCTCTGTCCAAAATGCCATCCCCCACTGTGATGTACATTACTTACAGGAGATGCTCTAAGAGAACTGATTGAACTGATTGTCCACCATACTTTGTTAATCAGTGTGGGTGCGATTGTGCCATTTCTTTATTTTCTTACATTATAGACTGCATGTTGAAGAACCGAGGTTTGCTTACAATTTAGTGACAGTAATTACGCTCTGCGAAGAGAACCACGTGCTGCCTCGGTGTAATCAGGGGTGTAATCTGGCCGAGTCTCGGATGTTTGGGGCCCTGGGTAGAAATGGAATGTGCGAGCCCCCTCCAAATAGCAGAGACATGATGCATTCAGGGCTGTTTGCATGTGAATAGATGTCGCTGCTCCTGAGCCTGCAGCCCCTCCCTCTCACTCACCTTCGCAGCGCCTCTTAACAGGTCAGCAAGGGCTGGAGGTGTCAGGGCTGCCCCCCCTCCTCTCAGTCACCTTCGAAGCACCTCTTAACAGGTCATCAAGGGCTGGAGGTGTGAGGGTTGCCACCCCGCTGTGCCTCTCCAATGCTGCTGAGTATCTTGGCTGCTAGCCCAATTCACAGGCGATAGCCACATAAAGCAGACCCCCCAGGATATAGCGAAAAATGCCGCGATTTCTACAAAAAATGCCGATTTCGCGGGCATTTTTGTAAAAATCGCAGCATTTTTTAAAAAGTGACGATTTCGCGGCAAATCGCGAAATCGCGAAATCACGATATCCTGGGGGGTCTGACTATGGACAGCATTGACATTATCCTTGATTTATGTAAGGCCGAGACAATTTTGTTAAATGATGCAACAAAAAACATTCCTCAATGTCTGTACTAAGTACTGCCTTCAAATGTACACTACGATCAACAGAGTTCACTACTTGATACCAGAAGCGCATCAGCTCTACAGACAATATTAAATTCATTCTCAATTACTTTAAGGCAGAGACAATTGTACTGTGTCCTCAGATTTTGTTAACTGTGACAAAAAAGCATTAATCAATGTTTCTGTCGACTACTACCTTCGATGTACACTGAGGACAGCAGCGTTCACAACTTGAATTTAACTTTGCATCTACACTACGGACAGTAGGGAATTCACCCTTCACTATTTATTGCAGAGGCAATTGTACTGTATGTGTCCAGCTTTGTTTAAAATAAGAGACAAAAATAATTCATCCATATCTGTGCTGAATACTACCTTCGATCTACAGTGCAGACAGCAGGGTTCACAACTTCAATTCAGGTTTGAATCTATACTACGGACAGCATGAAATTTAGCCTTGATTTATTTAAGGTAGAGATAATTGTACTTTATGTCTTCAGATTTTGTTAAAGGATATGACAAAAAGAATTTCTTCATGTCTGTGCTGACTACTGCCTTGGATCTACATTGTGAGGGCTCACGATTCAGGTGGAATGGCGATTGAACATGACGCATTCCAGTAGGCAAGAGACATTGTACCAGTGCGATCCACCCGAACCACAAATCATCACAGGGTGCGCACACACTGTGTTTTTCAGGTATCACTAACTCACTGCACCACAAGTCGTCTCCCCATGGCCATATTAAGGCAGAATTCACAAAGCAAAATACATTACTCCTAATGCGGCCTGCCCGGACCATGCATCATCACAGGTTACATACACGCTCAGTGCCAAACTTCCTACTAACTCAGTGCACCATAATTCAGTCAGATGTCTTATGTTGAAGAAAACATATCATACTTTTTAGACATCTACTGCAACTTACTCCCGTAAAAGGACAACCAGTATTTATAAGAAAAGTTTGCTACCAGTGCGTCCTGCTCGGACCACGCATCATTGCAGACTCCACAGAACCTTGTTGCTTCAGTTGCCACTAACTCTGTGCACCACTTATCATCGCTGGCTGCAAACACACTAAATTACGAATACTGTGCAGCTCTCTTCAACTCCACATGGCCATGAGCTCTTCCTAACCGCTGCCTAATGACTACACAGACGTTCATCATAGCTCACAATTAGACTGTTGATTCATTATTTGCAGACGTACACGCTCAGTCACAAAGTTAATACTAACCCAGCACAACATAATTCATTGCCACATGGCCGTATTCAGTCAGAATTCAACTGATTCTTCATTCAATATTTATAGAGTGCAGTACCAAACAAAGTATAACATCCCTCAAACTTACACAATATCCCTTTGGTAGCCTTCCTTTAAAAACTTCTTTTATATCAGTTCTAGGTTTAGTTGAAAAACTAAATTCACGCTGCAAGTGCAAAGGCACACTCAATGGTAGTCTACACTGCGGACAGCACAGGTCAGAACTTGAACTATAATATCTCTAAAACATACATATTTCGACAATGTATTCCATACATGTTTCATCTTTTATTTGGATCACTGACATAATATAGAATGACAAAATATAGACTTACCAAAATATAGTCACCAAAATATAGAATGCCAAAATATCGAATTCCTATCTACAAACAGGTAAAAACAAAAATATCGAATCCAAAATATAGTCTGTAAAAAATATAGTCAGTCAAAATATCGAATTTTTTTAAATGTCTTAAAAGTAATTTAAAATTAATGAAAAAATAAATATAATAAACTAAAACATACTTAAAAATACTCAAATAACCTTAAAATTAAGATATAATTAATTTAAGTTATTAATAAAAAATGTACAATATTTTACCGTAGGATAGCAGGAGGGTAACATTTAATATTACCACTCCGGTGAGTGCAACAGTAGGGAAAGCGTTGGATAGCGTAGGGGTAAAAAATACTATTCCCACTCCAGTGAGTGCAACAGTAGGGAAAGCGTTGGATAGCATAGGGGTAAAAAATACTATTCCCACTCCAGAGAGTGCAACACTAGGGAAAGCGTTGGATAGCGAAGGGGTAAAAATTACTGTTCCCACTCAAGAGAGTGCAACAGTAGGGAAAGCGTTGGATAGCGTAGGGGTAAAAAATACTATTCCCACTCCAGTGAGTGCAACAGTAGGGAAAGCGTTGGATAGCGTAAGGGTAAAAATTACTATTCCCAATCCAGAGAGTGCAACAGTAGGGAAAGCGTTGGATAGCGGGAGGGTAAAAAATACTATTCCCACTCCAGTGAGTGCAACAGTATGGAAAGCGTTGGATAGCGTAGGGGTAAAAAATACTATTCCCACTCCAGAAAGTGCAACAGTAGGGAATGCGTTGGATAGCGTAGGGGTAAAAATTAATATTCCCACTCCAGAGAGTGCAACAGTAGGGAAAGCGTTGGATAGCGTAGGGGTAAAAAATTACCATTCCCACTCCAGTGAGTGCAACAGTAGGGAAAGCGTTGGATAGCATAAGGGTAAAAATTACTATTCCCACTCCAGAGAGTGCAACAGTAGGGAAAGCGTTGGATAGCGGGAGGGTAAAAATTACTATTCCAACTCCAGAGCGTGCAACAGTAGGGAAAGCGTTGGATAGCGTAGGGGTAAACATTACTATTCCCACTCCAGAGAGTGCAACAGTAGGGAAAGCGTTGGATATTCGAAGGGTAAAAATTACTATTTCCACTCCAGAGAGTACAACAGTAGGGAAAGCATTGGATAGCGTAGGGGTAAAAATTACTATTCCCACTCCAGAGAGTGCAACAGTAGGGAAAGCATTGGATAGCGTAGGGGTGAAAAAATACTATTCCCACTCCAGAGAGTGCAGCAGTAGGGAAAGCGTTGGATAGCGGGAGTGTGAAAATTAATATTCACACTCCAGATAGTGCAACAGTAGGGAAAGCTTTGGATAGCGTAGGGGTAAAAATGACTATTCCCACTCCAGAGAGTGCAACAGTAGGGAAAGCGTTGGATAGCGTAGGGGTAAAAAATTACTATTCCCACTCCAGAGAGTGCAACAGTAGGGAAAGCGTTGGATAGCGGGAGGGTGAAAATTACTGTTCCCACTCCAGTGAGTTTAACAGTAGGGAAAGCAATGATTTAATATATTATTAAAAATAAATTAAATATCAATCCCAATAAAACATTAATTGAAATTAATAACCAATTTAATATAACTACATATTAGTTATTAAAAATTAATAACCTATTCATAATTATTTAACAACTAATTAATTTTCAATCGCAAAAACTAATTAATAATACAAATTAATACCAATTAAAAATTAACAGTAAATTATTTATCAATAAACAAAAAGTATTTTTAACATGTAATTAATTACAATTACATTACTTCCCACCCTATTCCCCTATAAACCCACATCCCACTACAGAAAATACATTAATACAATTATCATAATTATCAAATATTTAATTATTACAAAATAATTACCAATTAATAACAATTAATTGCCAATTAATAGAAATTAATTACCAATTAAAAATTAATTAACAATAATTTTAAAATCAATACCAATGAATGAAAAGAATTATTTACTTAATTACAATTAAATTACTTCCCACCCTATTCCCCTATAAACCACCAACCCGCTACAGAAAATAAATTTAGAAAATTAACATAATTAACAATTAATCAATTAATACAAATTAATTGGCAATTAATAAAAATTAATTACCAATTAAAAAATAACAATAAATTCAAAATGAATACCAATAAATAAATAAAAATATTTAATTAATTACAATTAAATTACTTCCCACCCTATTCCCCTATAAACCAACAACCCGCTACAGAACTAAAAAGCAACATTTATATTTAATTTAATATAATTAAATTACTTCCCACCCTATTCCCCTATAAACCCACAACCCGCTACAGAATTAAATTATGCAAAAATTAAATAACATAAAATTCATTACTTAAAATACTTTAAACATACATTACAAAAATTCATATACACTTTTCACACATATACTAACATACAAAACACTTTAAAAAAATTGATATTATTAAAAAATCGATATATGTAATGCCTATATTGTATACTTCGATATTTTTACTTCTATATTTTGAAAATCGATATTACTTACCTTAAATTCGATATTTTTAACCACTATATTGTGTCCATTCGATATTTTGTCCATTCTATATTTTAACTTTGATATTATGTCCATTCTATATTTTGGAATCGATATTATGACTCTTTACCCTTTTATTTCAATCGTGATACCAGAGTACCACTAACTCAGTGCATCATAAATAATCGCCGAGTGGCCTTATTAAGGTAAAATTCAGGAGCCAAAAGATATTCTTACCAGTGCGGTCTGCCTGAACCACCCATCATCGCAGGTTTCACACAAACTAACCCTACCATAGTGCACCACAACTCATGAACCCTTTACGATAGAACCTTCTGTGTATTATTTCACATGTAGTGCTCCTACCTTTGTACAGCTGAAGTCATAAACAATTTATGATTGTAAATCTATGTATGATATCATGATTACTATTCTACTTGTTACCAACAGCAACGTAATAAAATGGAGTCGAGCACACATGCCCGTACGCACTTCAACTATCTATCTGTGTCTGTGTATTTATTATGTTTGTAAAATGCTGCTCCTGCGCCCTACCACAATATATTGTGCTATAAATAGCATATACAACTATCTTACCCTGACAGTAAGTGTGGGCTATTCCTCCTTTAAAAATTTTTTTTTAGCATATTTATATAGCACAAAGTCAACCCAAAACTATATCAGTAAGTTACATGAGCACCGTATTTACAATATATTTTCAGGCCCGCGTAGATTAGGTCATTACTCTACAATAATGTGGATGTGAACGCAACTCCGAGCCTCGAACACTGATTTCAGGCACCAAGTTCGGCAGTATACCTGAATGACCACATATGTATATATATTATCTGCCTTTCATGTGCCAAAAACTGCAACTTAAACCTTTCATAGCCATGTATTACTACAGCTACAACAGCTCCACTGAATGTACAACAAACATTCATATTCGCAGAAATACGTCATGTCCACCATCTATTATGTGTGCAACTAGGAATGAATATAGGGTTAGTGATACCCTGTACCTTCCATGTTAGTCATATTTTGGGACTTTACAGACATAATGACACATTTGCGTGTGAGACTCGGGTGACGGCAGCACTACAACACGGGCACCTAAATAAGTTGATTTCTCATATTGCTCAAGACGGAACAACACCTATAGCTAGACCCTCGCCTCTACCGAGACATAAAAAGCAGCTGCCAACACTTCCTGGTATTGAATTTTAGAATTCAGCGCATGATCGGGACTGTGTGCTTATAGTGCGCGCAAGATGCGCAGATCCACCAAGACCTTATATATATATATATATATATATGTACTTTTAATTGTAATTTTCTCAGAAACTACTGAACGGATTTACACCATTTTAAGCAAGAGGCACAAGTTTGACCAGAGGACTACCTCTTTGCCAAATTTGGAGTAATTCCGTTCAGCCGTTCGTGCAGTAGTTGTGATAAATGGTTCCTAAGGAAAATTGCATGGGAAAAACACGTTTTCGGACCCCCCTTTTTTCTTGGCCCCTGCTTCAAAACACAATATTTTAGACCCCGGGATTCCTCCTTCCCACGTAGCTATTTTTTAAATAAGCACAGAATCCCGTGCTTCGTTTTTATTTTTTTTACGGCAGATCCATGCACCCACCACACATTTCTCAGTTTAAAATAAAATAAAATCTTTTTGTGTCCCTAGGGGTTCTTTTGGGACCCCCTAAGCAGGTCTAGAGGGTCAAAATAATTCTTACCTGCCCCCGTTATACAATTTAAACACTTCTTTCTAGATCCTCGCTTCTACCGAAGCACAAAATGGTTGCCAACACTTCCTGGTTTCGAATGTAGACAACCACTTGACAGCCAATCAGCATTCTGCGCGTGATCAGAATGGTGCTCTAATATTCTGTGCATCCACCGAGGCCACAGATATATATGTACTTTTAATTGTAATTTTCTCAGCAACTACTGAACAGATTTACACCATATAAGCAAAAGGCATGGGTCGGAACCAAGGACTACAACTTTGTCAAATTTGGTGTAATTGCGTTCAGCCGTTCGAGCTGTAACCACAATGAATGGTACCTTCAGAAAATTGCATGAGGAAAACACATTTTGGGACCCTACTTGTGTCTCAGCCATCGCTTCACAAATGACCCCAAGACTTTCAGGATAGGATCGGAAACGAGCGCCCCACCAGTTTTGAAAATGTCACGTAGATTCCTCAACCGGCGCCATATTTATTCCAAATAGAATGTTGCGGATTTCCTATGGAAAATAGGTCCTAACTATAGCTACCTACTGGTGACCGCCAGTAGGTAATATATATATATATATATATATATATATATATATATATATATTACCTACTGGCGGTCACCAGTAGGTAGTTATAGTTAAGATCTACTTTCCATAGGAAATCCACAACATTCTATTGGGAATAACTTTGGCGCCGGTGGACGAATCTTCGCGAATTTCCCGGAGAAAATGGCCCTCTCCGCTCCCCTCCTTCCCTGAAAGTTTGGGGGGGATTCATCAAGTGGGGGCCGAGATAAAAGGGGGGTCCCAAAATGTGTTTTCCCCATGTTAATTTCCATAGGGCGGTCGGTTTCACTTTTAGCCCGAACGGCTAAATAGATTTTTACCAAACTTGGCAAAATAGTAGGGACTGGTAGCCCGATGTGCCTTTGCTATGTCTCAAGATATGTGCTCCAGTGGATTTTGAATAATTTAGGTTCCCAAAAATATATATATCTAAGAAAGCTGATTGGCTCTCGGGTGTCTGTAAACATTCGAAACAGTCCGGAGCAGCCGCCATCTTGTGTCTCGGTAAAATAGAGACATAAGAGGTGGAAAAATCATAGGGGGAACTGACCATAAGGGGGCAGGGATAGACCCCCCCTGAACCCCTAGGTTTGATGTGGGGGCCATAAAAAGGCCCAGCAGGGCAAAAAAAAAAATTTTGATTTGCGCGGGGGGAGCGCCCGGTACGCGGACCGGGGAGCGGACCGGGGAGCGTACCATGGGGAAGAAAGAATGACAGACTTTTCCAAAAATGAAGCCTTTTTTTATAAATTGGAGGTAGTTCTAAAAAGAACTGTTTTTTTCTTCTTTTTGTTGTTTTATATTTTATTTGTATTTTTCATGGGGAGAAACGAAAAAACAGGGAATTGAAAATGGCTCAACTGGAGCAAAAAGAAAAAGAAAAGAAATAATTAGGGTTGATTGGGGCATTTGTGGTTGTCCCCAGCAAGGACGATGAGCTTTACGCTCTGTTCTCCGTAGGAGATGGTTTTCTCACAATATTTACAGATAAATCTGAAATCTGCAAATCATGGCTGAATGCAAGGCATCGTCTCACTTTCCTCTGGTGCCGACGGAGTGGGTTGCTTCCTTTTTGAGGTGGTGCTTGTGGATTGGGGAGGGTTACTGGCCAGTTCCCTCATCTCTGCAGCAGAATAATTTATTGGATGCTTGCGCTGCATGTGGCGTATCATTATGTTCTTCCCAAATGAATATTTCTTATTCGGGTTTCCCCTGGAAAGTTCCACGCCACAGATTCGGCAAGTCACCTTGGCTGCATTCACTTTTTTCTTCCCCTCTGGGATAGAAAAAAACTCCCAAATAATGTGTGGTCTTGGCTGGTATGGGGTATTTTGTTCTTCAAGCCATCTTGTACTCCCCTCCTCTTCCTCCTCCTCCTCTTCCTCCTCTTGTTGACCACCAATGATATCTTGAGGTGGTCCTCTTGGTGGTTGTGGTGGTGGTGGTGGTGCAGATGCACCAGCTGCTGCTACTACTGAAGCCATTATATTGATCAAAAAGGTACAGAGAGGTACAAACAGGTCTTCCTAAGTTAAAGGACAAAGTCAAAATAAAGAAAAAAGGTGGGGTCTTTCATCCTTTTGAAAAAAAAATGTATAGAACCAATGAAAAGTGTTATTTTTAGGTCACATGACCAGGGGCTTCATCATTATGAAACCAAAACTGTTATGAACCAATGAAAAGTGTTATTTTCAGGTCACATGACCCGACGCGCTTACGCTACACGCCCCGGGGAGTGCCCAGGGGCACGTCGCGTAAGCGCGTCGGACGCCTACGTTGCGCGATCGTATTCGCTCGAGTGCTTCCGGGTGCGCTTACGCCGTGCGTATCACACGGACGATGCTACGCGATACGTCACGATCATGTTTTCGTGCCCGATATTGGCGCTTACGGGACGCTCCCCGGTGCGCGCCCCGGGGCGCTTCATAAAACTACGCTTTCCTGGGCGCTCACCAGGGCGCGCACCGGGAGCGCTCCAAGGCAAAAAAAAACCTAAAAATAAAACAATATTCCCCCCCAAAAATTGGCAAAATTGTAGGGACTGGTAGCCCAATGTGCCTTTGCTATGTCTCAAGATATATGCTCAAGTGATTTTTACGAACATTAACTTTGAAAAAATATATATTGGACTACATTGGGCTATATATATGTTAGAGCCCAAATGTAGCCCAAATGTAGCCCAATGTAGCCCAATGTAGCCCAAAGATGGCCACCAGAGACAAAAAAAAATGTAGCCCAAATATCAGCCAGATGTAGCCCGACTATAGCCCAAAGACAGAATATACCAGAGTGTTCTAAAGAACAACTAGAGCGCTAACAGTCTTACTTATAAAGTGAGACTTATAGTTAGGAATTAGCATTTAAAAAACCTTTGAAATTCACTGAAAAAAACATAGGTTTCACACCAGTTATAGTTAGGAATTAGCATTTAAAAAACCTAAGAAATTCACTGAAAAAACCATAGGTTTCACACCAGTTATAGTTAGCTGGAAATTTTACTGACATAAAACCAATGAAATTCCACGTTATAGTTAGTTGGACTCACTATAACTTGCGCGTGTAATGCACTGCTGATGACATCACATATTACATCACTCTCAGTGACATCACTCATGACATCACTGATGACACCATGCAGTGAATGTGTGTCTTTCTGAAAAATAAATATGTTTTATATATGTATATGTAAAGGTCGATGGAAAAATAAATGTTTGAATTATTGTCTTAATGAATGTTTTTTTTTAAAAAAATGATTGGATAACTGGCTTATTAAGTGTATCTTAGTGAATACATATATTAGCGAGTAATGTTTAAATATTTAAATGTTTGTATCAGTGTTTCACTTTGTGTATACATGGCTACATGGGTTGGTGAGTAGCTACATGGGTGTGTATATGAGTTATTAGATGTTTTTTTAAGTATTAGTATGAGTGTCTGTATGGTTTGGTGGGGGTGTTACTTAGCATATAGATGCATCAATGACTGACTCACTGTTTATATGTTTTTTGAAGACAGCATATGTGCAGGACTGTCTGGGTGGATGAGTGTGTATATGTGTGTGTTAGTGAGTGAATGACTGCTTCACTAGTGTCTTTATCAGTAACTACATATATTTTAATCTAGTTTATGTGAGTATTGATATATATAAGTCAGTATATGTGAGAGTGAGAGATTGAAACAGTTCCTGTTTAAATAAGTACGTGATTCTATAAGTGATTGTTTAAGAGAGTAAGTATGTGTAAGTTTCCTTAAAAGTAAGGTGGTAGTGTGTGTATATCTGTATATGTAAATAAATGGATGTTTATTAGTTTATTTGCATGTGTGAATATGTGTGTGAGTAACTTTTTGATGACTGTCGGTGTGTAACAGGATGTATAGGTGTTTCACTACATATGATGAGTGAGTATATGTATGAGTGACTATATAGAACCGTTGGTGAATGATTGGATGTGTTTATAGATGGTGGAATTACTGAATTGGTTGTTGTAATTGGTATGGGTATATCCACTTTTTTGAAAATGTTAGTTTCTATTTTTGAATATATGTTTCAAGGGTTACTTTACAGTGAAAGGAGGTCTGTCACTCTGTCACAAGGATGGTGTCATCAGTGATGTCATGAGTGATGTCACTGACCATGTCATGAGTGATGTAATATGTGATGTCATCAGCAGTGCATTACACGCGCAAGTTATAGTGAGTCCAACTAACTATAACGTGGAATTTCATTGGTTTTATGTCAGTAAAATTTCCAGCTAACTATAACTGGTGTGCAACCTATGGTTTTTTCAGTGAATATATATATATATATGTAATCCAAACCTTCGTTCCAAAGATACGAAAAAAGGCGCAGACTTCGTGGGATTCAGTCAAAGAGGAGTTTTATTCACCCAACGATGATGGCTTTACGCGTTTCGGCTGTACAACCACCTTGGTCACAACAACTTCGAAGTGGAAGCTAAACAAATATATACATATACGTTAATTGGAGCCCCCCTGGTGACGTACATCAGTTGCTATGGTTACCCTCCCCATTTGCATAGACACGGAAGAGGTGAGTTGTAATCGGCTGACCGAAACACTCGTATTATAAGTAGACTTTTCTCTCATAAATGAAAGCATAGCGAACTACAAAACATTAGTTGTATAAACGTAAATTACAAGCAATTCATTTGCAATTAAGGTTTCCCAGTTCGTACAAATGTTTCTTTGCATTCACTAGGCCAAATACCGATGCAACAACAGTGGATATATACGCGACCATTATATAAAGTGCTTTAAAAGAACGTGTTATGCACAGTGAAAAATAAACTTGAAAAAAAATGTATAGTGAAAACTAAAACAACGTGATTTCCTCACAGTACTGAATACGATTACAAATTGTCTGGTACCACCGTGTAACAATTTCCATAAACCATTTAGCTTCATCATTTCACCCTTTCCACACAAAGTGTTATGCCCCAGTGGGCTTTTAAACAATTGTGGACTAATGTTATACTCTCATGTATATACATAGTTTGATTTTAGATTCCAATATCTATCTGATATTGTGTGATTCAGTACTGTGACTTTGTAGATTACCTTATGTGAATTTTCTGAAATATTATGTTTTACCCTGTGTGCTCCAACTAGCGAATTACCTCGCTGCGATAAATTGAATTCAATCCAAAGTATTAATACTGTGATGTTATACCAGTATCTTTACTATGAAGTTTCAGAGGAGTGGGATATGTGATTCAACACAGAGCAAATTGTAGAAGAGATTTACAGATGACATTACAAAGACTGGGCTGGTCTGTTATATATAGGGTCATAAGTGCACACTTAACGCTTCGTCAGAATTAAGCGGTTAGGAGTCTTGGTGTCGAGAAGAATAATATATCTCGACTCCAATCTCCTAAGTGCTAGGAGTCTATTGCCTCCTCTTACAATCTTACTGATGCTATCAATAACAAAGTATTGAAGATCTTCTGTCGTGGTGATGTAATATGTGACGTCATCAGCAGTGCATTGCAGGCGCGCAAGTTATAGTGAGTCCAACTAACTATAACGTGGAATTTCATTGGTTTTATGTCAGTAAAATTTCCAGCTAAATATAACTGATGTGAAACCTATGGTTTTTTTAGTGAATTTAATAGGTTTTTTAAATGCTAATTCCTAACTATAACTGGTGTGAAACCTATGTTTTTTTCAGTGAAGTTCATTGGTTTTTTAAATGCTAATTCCTAACTATAACTGGTGTGAAACCTATGGTTTTTTCAGTGAATTTCAAACGTTTTTTAAATGCTAATTTTAAATGCCCCGCGGGGCCCTTTTATAGCCCCCACATCAAACCTAGGGGGTCAAAGGGGGTCTATCCCTGACGCCTTATGGTCATTTCCCCCTTTGTTTTAGCCACCTCTTGTGTCTCGATTTGACCGAGACACAAGATGGCGGCCGCTCCGGACTGTTTCTAATGTTTACAGACACCCGAGTGCCAATCAGCTTTCCGTGCGCACCTCGCGTGGCGCGCCCGGAGTGCTCCCCGGGGCGCGTACCGGGGCGCTGCTATAGATATATATATTTTTTTCAACCTAAATTTCTCAAAATCCACTGGAGCACATATCTTGAGACATAGCAAAGGCACATCAGGCTTCCAGTCCCTACAATTTTGCCAAATTTGGTGGAAATCCATTCAGCCGTTCGGGCTAAAAGTGAAATCGACCGCCCTATGGAAATTAACATGGGGAAAATGCGTTTTGGGACCCCCCTTTTATCTCTGCCCCCGCTTGACGAATCCCCCCCAAACTTTCAGGGAAGGACCGGAGCGCCGCGAGGCCATTTTGAGGACATTTTCAGTCAGATTCGTCAACCGGCGCCAAAGTTATTCCAAATAGAATTTTGAGATTTAACATTGAAAAAAATCCTAACTATAACTACCTACTGGCGACCGCCAGTAGGTTATATATATATATATATATATATATATATATATATATATATATATATATATATATATATATATATATATATATATATATATATATATATATTCACACAAAAACTATCCTTTTGATGCAAGAGAGCGCTCAACAGTGTGTGCTCGGCCCCAAGGCTGGATCAGAGCCCGAATTTCAATTTAGAACACAAGGAGGGCGGCACAACCGGATACTTATTCAGAAGCCTTTATTAGCACTTCACAAACACTCCACCGACGCGTTTCAGCCTCACGGCTTTTCTCACGGTCAGCAAGTCCTTTTTTGCTTTTCATTTATATACTGCCCCATTTTAGCCTCTAAGTGGCATTATGGGATACGTAGTTTATAAAGCAAAACATTTAAAAGAAACAATAATAACAGACAAAGGACTGGTGTGTTCTGATCGTTCAAGTATAGTACTGTGCGTCCTAAGTTAGTCTCACTTAGGGCATAATTTATAGGGTGTATTTAGAGTCTTTGTTCACGTGTATCGGGTATAGTACCCTTTTACAGTCATCAAAATAAAGCCGAGTTCATGTTTACTCCAGGTGTATGTGGAGGTCTTCTCCAAAGTTCATGCCTCTGGGATTTTTTGTTCGGAATCGAACAATGAAACGTGATTCCATCTGTCGAAGAAGACGGACAGTGTCCCCTCCTCTGTCCAGTTTGGTCAGCATTTTCAATCCATAGAAGTTCATAGCTCGCCAATCCCCATTTTGACAAGTGCTTAGGTGTTTCGCTGTAGCATACAACATGTTTGAGTTCTTTATGGCCCGGATGTGCTCCAATATTCTTTTCTTTAACATGCACGTACTGGATCCTATGTACTTTATTCCGCATTTGCATTCAATGACATACACCACGTTTTTGGATGTACATGTGATGTATTGTTTGATTGGATGGATATGTCATGGAATCCAGGCTATCTTCTAGTGACAATTGATGTTGTGTCACTCTATACATCAATAAGACACGAAGTAGGCCTGAAGGCGTGCAAAATTTTTTACAACAGCGAAGCATTAAAGAAATGGAACATACATTAATGCTTCTAAAAATGATAGAACTGTGTCTAACGAACAATGTGTTTCTTTTTAATAATGATCTGTACAGACAAGAATGTGGCACTGCCATGGGGATATCTTTTTCTCCCAATTACGCTAGTATCACCATGGGATGGTGGGAGAAAATGATAGCATGGAACAACACTGACCAGGAAGAATTAGACCGAATAATTCTTTGGATCAGATATATTGACGACCTCTTCGTAATTTGGAATGGTACGAATGATCAATTTCTGAAATTCTTTTCCACACTAAACAACAATGAGGTTGGACTCCAATTCACGTGCTCAACTAATAAGAAGGAAATAGACTTTCTAGACACTAAGGTCTATATCTCGGAGGGCAAATTGGAAACCACACTGTTCCGTAAAAAAACTGCTACAAATAGTGTGCTCCACAGCACCAGTTTCCACCCGAAAGCACTACTAAAAAGTATCCCATACGGAGAATTTGTACGATTAAAAAGAAACTGTTTAAAAACAGAAGATGCCGAAAACAAAAAACTTGAAAGCAAATCAAGATTCCAGTCAAGAGGATACAAGGACTATGTGCTAAAAGACTGTAAAAAGAAGGTAGACAAGATCAGCAGAGCATAGACGTTGATCAAAAAGCCAAAACCCCCACAAGACAAGGATCCACCAAGATTCATAACCACATACAACAAGGAAAGTGGGTTAATAGCAAAAAAAAATGAAAAAGTACTGGCACCTTATAACCAGTGATCCGGACATAGGGCCACTGGCTGGCAAACATCCTTCCATCACGTACAAAAAAAACACATCTCTTTAAGACCTATTAATCAAAAGCCATTTTCAGAGCAAGCAACAACCTAAATGGTGGACGGAACAAAACGTTGGCTTTAAACCATGTACTTCATGCAAAGCATGCAAGATAGGCAAAAGAATGAAGAATGTAATGGAACCAGATGGAAAACTAATGCCAATCAAACAATACATCACATGTACATCCAAAAACGTGGTGTATGTCATTGAATGCAAATGCGGAATAAAGTACATAGGATCCACTACGTGCATGTTAAAGAAAAGAATATTGGAGCACATCCGGGCCGTAAAGAACTCAAACATGTTGTATGCTACAGCAAAACACCTAAGCACTTGTCAAAATGGGGATTGGCGAGCTATGAACTTCTATGGATTGAAAATGCTGACCAAACTGGACAGAGGAGGGGACACTGTCCGTCTTCTTTGACAGATGGAATCACGTTTCATTGTTCGATTCCGAACAAAAAATCCCAGAGGCATGAACTTTGGAGAAGACCTCCACATACACCTGGAGTAAACATGAACTCGGCTTTATTTTGATGACTGTAAAAGGGTACTATACCCGATACATGTGAACAAAGCCTCTAAATACACCCTATAAATTATGCCCTAAGTGAGACTAACTTAGGACGCACAGTACTATACTTGAACGATCAGAACACACCAGTCCTTTGTCTGTTATTATTGTTTCTTTTAAATGTTTTGCTTCATAAACTACGTATCCCATAATGCCACTTAGAGGCTAAAATGGGGCAGTATATAAATGAAAAGCAAAAAAGGACTTCCTGACCGTGAGAAAAGCCGTGAGGCTGAAACGCGTCGGCGGAGTGTTTGTGAAGTGCTAATAAAGGCTTCTGAATAAGTATCCTGTTGTGCCGCCCTCCTTGTGTTCTAAATATATATATATATATATATATATATATATATATATATATATATATATATATATATATATATATATATATATTTTTTTTTTCTCACACAAGGGTTGTCCTTTTGGCAGTGCCACACTCGAGGAGGTTAAAACACAAATGCCACGGGCAGGAGCACCGCAGCCTGACACACGTACTTCCAAATGCTGCCAAACGCGTTTCGGGCGTGGTCCCGCCCTTGATCACTGGCTCATCCTGCACAACAGGAGGCATGATTTCACGCACATATTTCATTTCAGTGTAGAATCCCGCCCCCATGGGCATCGGCAAATGTGCATTCTGGTCTTTGCAGTGTAGTTTGCCAGGAATGTGTGCCAAATAACAACCCCAGTGGGTGCCCCTGTAAGTCTGTTGTTAAAATAATATACTCCGTTGAGTGGAATGCAGTGTGAACAGTGCCGATCTGCTGCTAATATATCCCACTGCATTCCACTCAACGGAGTATATTATTCCATAGGAAAAACATTTTTTGTTTTGCTTATAACTTTTGCGCTGTTTAATGAATCTTCATGAAATTTTCAAACTAATTCTTTGTTCATATCAGCTCCTAGGCTGAAAGTTTGGGGAAAAAAAGGGGTCCCGAAAACATGTTTTCTCCATGCAATTTAGAACGGGTGAAGGGAATTACCCCAAATTTGGCATGGAGAAGGGTCTTGGTCTAGAAAGCAAGCTTTTGTTCATTTGGTGTAAATCTGTTCAGTAGTTCTGGAGAAATATCGAAATTTGCAGATATCGATATTTGGGAATTCTGCCATCTGATTGGCTGAGGCGTTACAAGCACAAGCTTGCTTCTTATTGGCTATGAACGGTTGCAACTAGGAAATGTTGGCAGCCATTTTGTGTTTCCATTGAAGCGAGTAAGGGGAAAAAGGGCAAATAAACTAAGGAGGAGGAGGGTAGGAGCGCTGTTAGCTCTATTGGGTGATTAGGAGGGCGATATACTGGGAGTGTGAAGCAAAGTATTAACCCCTACTGGTGTAAATGTGCTATTTTGCCCAGAGTGAGATAGTGCTGAGGTCAGGTGCCTGTACACTCGAGGATAAAAGCGTGCGCCTAAACCATGAGCTAAGTTCTGTAAACTGATGTGCTCTGGGCTCTGTAGCATACTGGCCACTGTAGCATAGCTGTGCAGTTGGTGGTAGTATGAGTTTAGAATATAGCGGGAGCGGGAAGCAAACTACTCACTGTTACCGGTCTGAAGACTCAGTGATGAAACCGTGAGCCGAAGCCCTGAGATGATTGCTATAAAGTGATGTGCTTTGGGTGCTGTAGGATACTAGCCACTGTAGTATACTTGTGTAAGTAGTATTAGTATGCGTTTATACTATACAGGGAGTGGGAAGCAAACTACTCACCCCTACCGGTCTGAAGACTTGAATGCAGTGTTTTAGCAAGCAGGAATAAAGAAATAATTGTTAAGAATATAATGCAGCATGTTGCAATGCCACAGAAGACAAATGGTAAAATCAGGTGTGTCTAAGAATGTGTCTGGGTGTAATAAATTGATGGAGTTTGAAAGTTATATAAAAAGTGTCTTTATTCAAGTGCCACTGCTGCAAGAGCTAAGGCATTCAGCTGAGGCTAACTCCAAGCGCTTCTGCTGTATTCAAATGTAAGCTCCTGCATCAGTGAATTCCATATTACATGTTACAGTTCCATGTGGCATAAACAATACCTATTAGACTTGAATGACTTTAAATTCTATAATGAAAATAAAGGTAGGATACAATTACCACATGTATCCTTTAAGAAAACAAACAAAAAAATAGAAATTGCAAAATGTAATCATCAAACTTCTTAGGTACCCTGGTACTCCATTTTTGTAACACAAAATTATCAACAGTAGAACAGTCAGCAATCTCTTGTACAGTAGATTAAAACTGGTGCTTGTCAGAATTGGTAATAGTTCTACCCACATCGGGACTTTGAGGAGGAACACAAACATTGCATTTCTGAGAAGTACATTCGGTACACTTCTGGTCAAACCATACATTATTGTCTTCAGCTGTTTATAAAAAACATTCTTGTGCAGAGAGCTAAGGCATTGAGCTGAGGCAAACTCCAACCGCTTCTGCTGCATTCAAACCAAAGCTCCTGCATCAGTGAATTCCACATTACATGTTACAGTTCCATGTGGCATAAACAATAGCTATTTGACATGAATGACTAAATTCTATAATGAAAATAAAGGTAGGATACGATTACCACACTATGCCAATCAGTTCCTAAACAATGTCGTGTTTTTTATCTTAATCGCCAGCTTGTGAGCAGAGGCTGAGAATGAGTAAATTTGTGTGAAAGTGATAACAGGCAGGCAGAGAGAATTTTGCACAAAGAATAGACATGGTTTCAAAATGGAGGTCGGGTTTGGGCTAATTTAGCAAGTAAATAGCTTATTTGTATAGGTCATACATCACCTACCCCTTGTTAGAGTGGAGACGTAAGGGGCAATAATGAAAACAGAGTTCAAATGCCTGAGCATACTTAGAAAGTTATTAGATGAAAGTAGTTCAATTGTAGTGTATTAAAAATGTTTTAAGGAAAAAGTAAAAAAAGATGGAAAAAATCAATCCAAGAATAACGTGAGTTTCTTACAAGTCTTGGAGATTGCAGTCCGGAAGTTCTTCAGCGGCTTGAGATGAGTAATGTTCCAAGAGGTCATTGTTGCTATCGTGTGAGAAAAGTGAACCGATCCAATTCATATCCTCAAAGGGACAGTAATGTTCCTCAAATGTTGGAGCGGCAATTCAGGCAGGCAATCTGCGATGCTGTGAAAGGTTGCACATTGCAACAGATCTTTCGCGGCTGCACAAAAATCCCATTGCGCCAAGATACCTTTTTGCGTTGCATCCAAAATTGCTCCACTGCCTGAACAATCAATTTCATGTTTTCAAGATACTCCATTACCTGCTGGATATTGGGAGCGATTGTTGGGATGTTGGCAAGGCATACATACATTTGTCAGTTGAATAGGCAAGTTTTTCATTAAAAAAATGGTTCCATGCAGATTGCATATGTGTAAGGAAATGTCATGTTTTAGCTGGCTCCGATAATAGATAGAGGCAGGCAGATGAAAAGTTGTTCAAATTTTTCACAGTATTGATGTAGCTTCGCGTAGAGGTGTATTCTGTGGCATATGGTTGTTACCATAGAGAGCGCAGCCATTTTTTACAAGCAAAAATAGTAGGAGGATGGCTGCAAAGAGAGATAGAATTATGTGCACTGTTCCTGTTATTACAGAGATGATCGAATGAATGAAGTCTGGTATTATACCAAAAATAGTTTGAAAGCGTGTGACAAGGCCAAAGGAGACCGTGTTGAAAAAGTGTGCCAGACCCTGAGTGTGAGATGTGTTGGGAGCTTTGTATTTAAAAGGGACTGTATTTTACTTGAAGTTCGTGCTATCTGCAGTCGATACATTTCTTTTGCAGAAGTGAGGGACACTTCTGTTCTGAACAAAAGCGCTTTCAGTTTGGTCAGTTTAATTAAATCTATTTTCAAAGTTGGTATTAAAGGCCCCGTTGAAGTTTGGGAGTTACTTTGTGTGGGTGGGAATAGCCATTGCCAAAGTAAGTTACTCAGTTTGAAACAGTAAGGACATACGGTATGCTAGCTCACAATCCGTAGGAGTGCATGTAATTGAGAAGCAGATAACTGCTGTCAGAAAGCTGTGTGAATGCTGGTCTGATTGTGGAAGTTGGCATGCTTTTAAGAAAGCACGCAAGATTGGGGGCTGTGTAATGAATGACTGCCATTGTGGTCGCACTTTTCACCTATGAGAAAAAGTTCTGTATCCTCTTTAAGACAGCAAAATGTAAATGGGAGAAACCACTGCTTGGGAATAAACGTGCTGCCTTATACAATCACATACAACATGACAAACAACATGTACACCTAGCAGACACAACAACACTATGTTCTGTGGGAACCATGGCTAGCGATGTACACAAACCAAACATGGCATGGTACCCGTGCTACACAATGCAGAATGCGGGGAGAGATGAGAGCAAAGAATGTGTAATTGTAATTGTAATTGTAAAGTCACTTATATAGCGCATGGCTACCCGTAGGCAAAGGTGGCAAGTGATTCTTGATGAAAGTATACAATGCAAAGTGTTGAGGGGATGTGCCGGGCATACTTGAGTATGCAGAGCAAAGACATATACATGTCAACATACTGATGGTCTATTGAGTGAAGTAGACACTGGACGCAACCATGATAGTACAGTCAGGAGGGAAGATTACAGAAACATAGCACATACGGGCCCCCTCACCCCCAAATCTTTAGCGTAGTGGGCTGGCTCGGCGTAAGCAAGTCTAGTGTAGGGGTATGAATAAAACAAATATAAGGAATCCCTTTTCATATGTTTTAGGCAAAGAGACTGCGGTCTCTTAAGGAACCGTATCAGAGAAAGGTGGTGACACACTGGGTTATATCTAGGGTTGTATCAGGATCGACAAATTTACAATTTCAACAGGATAGATCAATGTCAAACATTTTGAAACATGATTTCAATTAAGCAAAAGAGAATGTTAGGACAAAAGGGATTTGTCAAAAATTGTTTTCCAAAGTTTATTATGTATTACTTGACAAGTCAGTTAAAAATTCCCATTTATTCTTAAAAAACATTTCATATTTAAAAAAAACAATATTACAATTACACAAAGAAAAAAAAATGAATAAAAGGCACGTTTCTCTGTGTGGTTTTGTTACAGAATGGCGATTGTGTCCCCGTGAGCGAAGGTTGACCCCGTGAATGAAGGGGGCTGCGTGAATGATGCTCTCAGCGTGGCCGATGCGATGCATATATGCCTCACAGTTCACCTTTCGACAACGCTGTATGTGAAAGAGGGCCTACCACGTGCCAGCAGAAACTCCTGGCCTGAAAGCTCGGAAGGCTGTCGAGATCAATGCTGGCTACCGCGATACAGGCACACAGCGCCCAGCCTGAGGACCAGCAGCGTAGGCACAGTAGTCAAACAGGTACCAACAGTGGAACGGTGTCTTGATACCACAATGAATGATGTTAGAACTGCATCTGAGAGTGGAGATGAAGGTACTTCCTTCAACCAGGTACAACCTACTGTAGGTCCTAACAGTGGAACAGTGTCTTGATCCCACAATGGATGATTTCTGATATTACTTGCTGCTTGTTTTTACACAACTCCCTTCGTTGAGGTGCATCAGACTCCGTGCTTCCGTAGCTAACTGCTGCACCTGATTATTGTGCTTGGTTGACACAAGTCAGTGGCGTATTTTATTTTATATATATATATATATATAATAAAATAATCAATATTAAATATGTTAAATAATAAAATTAATATAAATAAATAGAGTGGATTTAATATAAAAATACATACATATAATAAATAAAAAGTAATATACACATACATAATGCTTCATATATATTTTCTTTAAAATAATTAATAAACTATCAATGTTAATTTATTTTATAATTTTAAAATTATATAAATGTATATATATATATATATATATATATATATATATATATATATATATATATATATATATATATATATATATATATATATATATATATATATATATATATAAAATTCTATATTTTGTACAACCATATTTTTTACATCAATATTTTTTGTGTGATATTTTTGTACTTACCTGTTTAAGTATAGGGAGTCGACATTTTTGCATTCTATTTTTTAACATCGATATTTTTTACTTCTATATTTTTAACTTCGATATTATGTCAGTGCACCATCCCAAGGGCATGCAAGATACTGAGGAAGAGCTATTTTCTCTTTAGTCACAGTGTCGTGATTTTAAAGACTACTACGATGTCTAAGAAGGGGACCAAGAGTGCATATGGCATACTTTGCCCAAACGCAGTATATTTGATTAGGATGCTGATGAACGCTCTTCTAACTCCACTCCAACTGACCTGCTAAATACAGTATAAATGTGGAATTTAAAGTCAGTTTAAATATCACTGCTATCCTCATCTTGAAAAAGACCAGATAATCCCACTATTACAGAAGTTCTAGAGCGGATTTTGTACAAACACAGGTAGACTAAATGTCAAAATGATCTGAAAATTCAAATTCATGTCATAAAGGATAATTTATTTATCAAAGTAAGCAGCGTTATATGGACTTTTCTTTCTATCTGAGCACATATTTTGCTAGAATTATAGATTTGTGTATCTCAATGTTTGGATTGTACTGTAAAACATTATCTTTTATGATATAAAATTGAATTTTCAGATACTTTTGACGTTTAACCTGCCTCTGTTTGAACCAAATGCCCCCCCAGAAAATGTTGTAATATGTTGAACTCGCTCAAAAACATGGGAACCAGAAGAGATTGTGCAGCCATGTTTATCTGATTGAATTTCATCTGCTAGAACAATAGCCTAAGAATACCATTTCCAAATGAGGTGTGCAACCACCTAGAGGCAAAATGTCTTTCAACTTTTTCTAAAAGGTCAAGTCGCTAACATGCCTGGGATTTACCCAAAATCATTATCCTGTTTGGGAAAGTTCATTAAAGATCCAAAAAATTGTATTGCTGGGTCCTGGCGGGCCTGCCAAGATAAATGTCTGGATCTCAGGGGTCTGATTTCAAACATTTCTGTGCTGCTCTTCGTGACTAAAGTGCATGGTAACCCTAGTGAGGTCAAGGTGTCAGTGGGCCGGGCCCAATGGGTCATATGTCTTTTGAGAACTGCAAATTATGCCTCTCTTTGCAGAGAGATGCAGATTCATTCTGTTAATTGAACTGACAAGGCTGGTCAATCAGCTGTTCTTTATTTTATTTGTTGACCACTTTGTAAAGGAAGTATCTGGTTTTCAGCTCCAATTCCGTTCTCTCTGGAGACATAAGAGTAGATAGACTAAGGGGTTCTCTTCCCACTTTAAAAGAAGGCAATACTCCACATTACACCTAATCAGAATGCCTTTCTGAACAATGTCATCCTTGTGGACAAGAAGGGAGGCGGTTGTAGGTTAGTCATCAATCTCAAAGACTTCAACTCATGTATACTGTACAGAC
Organism: Lissotriton vulgaris; assembly: GCF_964263255.1. Classification (NCBI taxonomy): domain Eukaryota; kingdom Metazoa; phylum Chordata; class Amphibia; order Caudata; family Salamandridae; genus Lissotriton; species Lissotriton vulgaris. The sequence goes on along the minus strand of NW_028252683.1, from coordinate 40,725 downwards.
ACTTAAAAATAGAGAGTGTCTTCCTCCTAAGAGCTATAATGAGAAAAGGAGACTTTAAGGTTCGTGTAGTCCTCCTCCCGTTTGTTTCATGTAGTTTGTACGAAAACCTCAATTTACAAAACCTTGGTGCTTCTCTTTGGGATATCATCAACCCCTTTTTATTTCACCAAGATTATGAAAACTGTAGTCCAATTTCCCATAGAGATGGAAATCCATTTGTTTGATTGTGGCACATTATATAGCTTGGATTTTGGAATATACCAATCTAAATGTATGCTGACCTTAACCAACCAACTAGAGCCTTTAGGTTTCCTCATAAACTCTATCACCATGCCCTTTCTGTTCCAGATTTGAAGATCAAGGCCATCCTGAAAGAGACCAAAGAGTCCTTGAAAGGGGTAAAATCACATTATGATGGACTGCTCATCTTGTGGTTCTGCTATTAGCCTCTATCAATCAATCAATCAATCATTGCATTTATATAGCGCACTACTCACCCGGAGGGTCTCAAGGCGCTTCGGGAGGGGGGGTCCGCTACTGCTCGAACAGCCAGGTCTTGAGCTGCTTCCTGAAGGCGAGGTGGTCTTGGGTCAGGCGGAGGTGGGTCGAGAGGGAGTTCCAGGTCTTGGCGGCCAGGTGGGAGAAGGATCTTCCTCCTATTGTGGCTCTTCGGATGCGAGGGACGGCGGCGAGCGCTTGGCTGGTTGATCGGAGGTGGCGTGTGGGAGCGTAGAAGTTGAGGCGGCTGTTGAGGTAACTCGGGCCTTGGTCGTGTAGGGCTTTGTGTGCGTGGGTGAGGAGATAGAAGGTGATTCTCTTGTTGATGGGGAGCCAGTGCAGGTCTCTCAGATGTCCGGAGATGTGACTGCGTCGGGGGATGTCGAGGATGAGTCTGGCTGAGGCGTTCTGGATACGCTGGAGTCTCTTCTGGAGCTTGGCGGTGGTTCCGGCGTAGAGGGCGTTGCCGTAGTCCAGGCGGCTGGTGACGAGGGCCTGGGTGACCGTCTTCCTGGTCTCGGTGGGGATCCACCGGAAGATCTTGCATAGCATGCGCAGGATGTTGAAACAGGACGAGGAGACGGCGTTGACTTGTCTGGTCATGGAGAGGGAGGAGTCCAGGATGAAGCCCAGGTTGCGTGCGTGGTCTGTTGGTTTGGGTGCGGCGCCCAGGGCAGGGGGCCACCAGGAGTCGTCCCAGGCGGAGGGTGAGGGGCCCAGGATGAGGACTTCTGTCTTGTCTGAGTTCAGTTTCAGGCGACTGGTCATCATCCATTCGGCTACACATTTCATCCCTTCGTGTAGGTCGGCTCTGGCGGTGGCGGGGTCATTGGTCAGGGAGAGGATCAGCTGTGTGTCGTCGGCGTAGGAGATGATGTTGAGTTTGTGTTGGCGTGCGATGGCCGCCAGGGGGCTCATGTAGACATTGAAGAGGGTGGGGCTGAGTGAGGAGCCCTGATGGACGCCGCAGATGACTTCCGTGGCTTCTGATCTGAACGGTGGTAGGCGGACTCTCTGGGTCCTTCCGGCGAGGAAGGAGACGATCCACTCCAGTGCCTTCTCCCGGATTCCGACGTTGCTGAGGCACTCCACTAGGGTGCGGTGGCAGACGGTGTCGAATGCCGTGGAGAGGTCCAGGAGGATGAGGGCCGCTGTCTCTCCGTTGTCAAGCAGGGCACGGATGTCATCGGTGGCAGCGATGAGGGCGTTCTCGGTGCTGTGGTTGGCCCTGAAGCCCGACTGGGAGGGGTCAAGGGATCCGTTTGTCTCAAGGAAGGCGGCCAGCTGCTTGTTGACTGTCTTCTCGATGACTTTGGCTGGAAACGGGAGGAGCGAGATGGGGCGGTAGTTCTTGAGTTCGGTGGGGTCCGCTGTTGGTTTCTTTAGTAGAGCGCTGAGTTTGGCGTGCTTCCAGCTCTCAGGGAAGGTGGCGGTGTCGAAGGAGATGTTGATGATGTCCTTCAGGTGTGGTGCGATGACGGCGTCGGCCTTGTTGAAGACGTGGTGAGGCCAGGGGTCGGTGGGAGATCCGGAGTGGATGGAGTTCATCATGCGGATGGTGTCTTCGGTGTTGGTTGGGGACCAGGCGCTGAGGGTGGTGGTGGGGGGCGTTGGTGCGGTCGTGGGGAGCGTTGGTTGTGTGCTGAAGCTGTTGTGTATATCAGCGATCTTGTTGTGGAAGTAGGAGGCGAGGGAGTTGCAGAGGTCTTGTGATGGGGTGATGTCGTTGATTCCGGCGTTGGGGTTGGAGAGCTCTTTCACGATGTTGAAGAGTTCCTTGCTGTTGTGTGCGTTGTTGTCTAGTCGTTCCTTGAATGCTGTTTTCTTGGTGGCGCGAATCAGTTGATGGTGCTTTCGGGTGGCGAGCTTGAGGGTAGTCATGTTGTCCGGTGTTGGGTCTCTTCTCCAGGCTCTCTCGAGGGCTAGGCAGTTCTTCTTGGAGCTCTTGAGTTCGTAGGTGAACCATGGGGCCTTCTTGCTGCCGGGTCTGCTGGGCGGGGTCCTCAGTGGGGCGAGGTCATCTGCGCATCTGCTGATCCACTTCGTGAGGTTGTCGGCGGCCTGGCTGGGGTTCGCTGAGCTGGCTCAGGGATGCGGCGAGTTGGTCGGCCGTGATCTTGTTCCAGCTTCTTTGTGCAACCTGTTGCTGGTGGTGGTGGGTCGTGGTCCTTCTGAAGCTGAAGTGGACGCAGCTGTGGTCCATCCAGTGGAGTCCAGTGGCGTGGCTGAAGGTGATGTCTTTGCTGGATGAGAAGACGGCGTTGAGTGTGTGTCCGGCGAGGTGGGTGGGGGTGGTCACCAGCTGCTTGAGTCCGAGGTTGGCGAGGTTGTCAAGCAGGGAGGTGGTGTTGCGGTCGTTGTTGTTCTCCAGGTGGAAGTTGAGGTCCCTGAGGAGTATGTAGTCGGTGGAGGGGAGTGCGTGCGGGCTGATGAAGTCGGAGATGTCTTTGTTGAATTGAGTGCGTGGTCCCGGGGGTCAGTAGATCAGCGTACCTCTGAGGGTGGTCTTGGGGTCGGTGCGGATCTGGAAGTGCAGGTGTTCGGCGGTAGTCAGGGTGTCGTCGGTGTTGGTCGTGATGCGGATGGTGTTTCTGTGGATGATGGCGATGCCTCCTCCAGTCTGGTTGTCGCGGTCTCTCCGGGTGATCTTGTAGCCCTCTGGGATGGCGATGGCGATTTCGGGCGCTGAGGAGGCGTTCATCCAGGTTTCCGTGAGGAAGGCAACGTCAGGAGCTGTGGTGTCGAGGAGGTTCCAGAGTTGGACGGCGTGTCTGTGGACGGAGCGGGTGTTGAGCAGGATGCACTTGAGGTGGTTGCTGCTGGTGCTTGGCTTGGCGGGTGCTGGTGTAGTGCAGGTCCGGGTGCAGGCGAACTTCTAGGAGCGGCAGCTGAAGGGTCCGTGGGTGCGTCTCGGGGTGGCTCGGTAGCATCCCGGGATTCGGCCGGTGTTGAGTGCGTTGAGGGTGGCGGCGTCGTACGTCCGGCGGGTGGGCTGGGGTCCGCGGGGGCCAGGGGTTCGGGTGCTGGGCGCGGTCCAGGCGCGGACGGGCGCAGACGGGCTTACCTTTGGCACGCCTTCGGCGTTTGCCACTCTGCCATAAGTGGAGAGTGGGGGGGTGGAGCGTGGGAGGAGCAGCTGGGAGGCAGGAGCAGGGCGGCGAATGGGTGGGCGACACAGGGGAGTGGGCGGGCCACAGGGGGGCAGCAGCGGGGAGGTGGTGGGAAAACCCGGCAGGGGCTGGCCTCAGCAGGGGCCCAGGGGACAACGGGGGAAGAGGCTGTAAAAAGGAAGCTGGTAGCGACGGGGAAAAACACAGGCAGAGAAGCCTAAACAAATGGAGACACGGCGGAGCTCAGTGGCAGGGGGAGGAAGGAGCAGGCAGCGCAGGCGGGGCACAGCTAGGAGCAGCGGCCGGGGACCAGGGGCACCGCTGGAGCCGGGGAGCAGCGAACGGGCCTGGAGCACGCCTGGAGCAGCAAACGGGCAGTGGCGGCCCTTGGCAGCAGCGGGGGCACACTACGCTCTCACCAGGAGGAGTGAGCTCGGTGCGTGGGGTGACCGGCCCTGAGGGTCCATGCAATCATCCCAAGTCCAATTCATCAAGCATCTCCTCAATAGCTTTTCACATGCTCAAGGAGTTTCTTTGTTGCAGGAAGTGAGGGAAGAGCTTCAGTGGTGCTTAGGACACATGGGAGCTTTTAATGGTTGATTATTCAAGTCAATAGTTCATTGTATTTGATTACTTAAAATTGTTACAATTTACAATGTACAATATTTTAAAATAAGAGAGCTGTGCAATTTTAAAAATGCAAAACCACCTTAATAATGCACATGAGATGTTACTAACAGTTTATGCAAACACAACAGGTGATGGACTGAATGTGGATCAATGTCACACATTCACCCCAGTCCAAAGATCTTGGCCCAAATCCATAGTTTTTTTGCACTCCACACCACCCTGGGTTAGACAATGGCGATATGCAAATCAGCTCTGACCCTGTGCCCCATGGGAACAGTCCAGTCCGAACTACAAAAGCCATGTCCTTCCCAGAACGGAATCAAGCATCCGAGGACCGGACCGGTTTCGAGGTAACACCTCTCATCAGCCCGGCTAGCTTGACTCCAGTGGTGTGGAGTGCCTGGGACCCACGTCTGGGCATCCCCAGCGCACTTAGGGCGGAATATGCAAAAACAACAGGTGATGGACCGAATGTGGATCAATGGCACACACTCACCCCAGTCCAAAGATCTGGGCCCAAATCCATCTTTTTTTGCACTCCACACCACCCTGGGTTAGACAATGGCGATATGCAAATCAGCTCTGACCCTGTGCCCCATGGGAACAGTCCAGTCCGAACTACAAAAGCCATGTCCTTCCCAGAACGGAATCAAGCATCCGAGGACCGGACCGGTTTCGAGGTAACACCTCTCATCAGCCCGGCTAGCTTGACTCCAGTTGTGTGGAGTGCCTGGGACCCACGTCTGGGCATCCCCAGCGCACTTAGGGCGGAATATGCAAACACAACAGGTGATGGACCGAATGTGGATCAATGTCACACACTCACCCCAGTCCAAAGATCTGGGCCCAAATCCATCGTTTTTTTGCACTCCACACCACCCTGGGTTAGACAATGGCGATATGCAAATCAGCTCTGACCCTGTGCCCCATGGGAACAGTCCAGTCCGAACTACAACAGCCATGTCCTTCCCAGAACGGAATCAAGCATCCGAGGACCGGACCGGTTTCGAGGTAACACCTCTCATCAGCCCGGCTAGCTTGACTCCAGTGGTGGGGAGTGCCTGGGACCCACGTCTGGGCATCCCCAGCGCACTTAGGGCGGAATATGCAAACACAACAGGTGATGGACCGAATGTGGATCAATGTCACACACTCACCCCAGTCCAAAGATCTGGACCCAAATCCATCGTTTTTTTGCACTCCACACCACCCTGGGTTAGACAATGGCGATATGCAAATCAGCTCTGACCCTGTGCCCCATGGGAACAGTCCAGTCTGAACTACAAAAGCCATGTCCTTCCCAGAACGGAATCAAGCATCCGAGGACCGGACCGGTTTCGAGGTAACACCTCTCATCAGCCCGGCTAGCTTGACTCCAGTGGTGTGGAGTGCCTGGGACCCACGTCTGGGCATCCCCAGGTCACTTAGGGCCGAATATGCAAACACAACAGGTGATGGACCGAATGTGGATCAATGTCACACACTCACCCCAGTCCAAAGATCTGGGCCCAAATCCGTCGTTTTTTTGCACTCCACACCACCCTGGGTTAGACAATGGCGATATGCAAATCAGCACTGACCCTGTGCCCCATGGGAACAGTCCAGTCCGAACTACAAAAGCCATGTCCTTCCCAGAACGGAATCAGGCATCCGAGGACCGGACTGGTTTCGAGGTAACACCTCTCATCAGCCCGGCTAGCTTGACTACAGTGGTGTGGAGTGCCTGGGACCCACGTCTGGGCATCCCCAGCGCACTTAGGGCGGAATATGCAAACACAACAGGTGATGGACCGAATGTGGATCAATGTCACACACTCACCCCAGTCCAAAGATCTGGGCCCAAATCCATCGTTTTTTTGCACTCCACACCACCCTGGGTTAGACAATGGCGATATGCAAATCAGCTCTGACCCTGTGCCCCATGGGAACAGTCCAGTCCGAACTACAAAAGCCATGTCCTTCCCAGAACGGAATCAAGCATCCGAGGACCGGACCGGTTTCGAGGTAACACCTCTCATCAGCCCGGCTAGCTTGACTCCAGTGGTGTGGAGTGCCTGGGACCCACGTCTGGGCATCCCCAGCGCACTTAGGGCGGAATATGCAAACACAACAGGTGATGGACCGAATGTGGATCAATGTCACACACTCACCCCAGTCCAAAGATCTGGGCCCAAATCCATCGTTTTTTTGCACTCCACACCACCCTGGGTTAGACAATGGCGATATGCAAATCAGCTCTGACCCTGTGCCCCATGGGAACAGTCCAGTCCGAACTACAAAAGCCATGTCCTTCCCAGAACGGAATCAAGCATCCGAGGACTGGACCGGTTTCGAGGTAACACCTCTCATCAGCCCGGCTAGCTTGACTACAGTGGTGTGGAGTGCCTGGGACCCACGTCTGGGCATCCCCAGCGCACTTAGGGTCCAGCTAGCTAGCCGGGCTGATGAGAGGTGTTACCTCGAAAACGGTCCGGTCCTCGGAAGCTTGATTCCGTTCTGGGAAGGACATGGCTTTTGTAGTTCGGACTGGACTGTTCCCATGGGGCACAGGGTCAGAGCTAATTTGCATATCGCCATTGTCTAACCCAGGGTGGTGTGGAGTGCAAAAAAACGATGGATTTGGGCCCAGATCCTTGGACTGGGGTGAGTGTGTGACAATGATCCACATTCGGTCCATCACCTGTTGTGTTTGCATATTCCGTTACTAACAGTTTAAGCAAACTTTAAAAAGTTCATGTTATTCCGATTTTTCCAGGAGATCAGGTAACTGAAATTGTTTACAAAATGAATTACCTAGATCCTGTTGCGATGAAAATGTGCCTATGATAGTTGCTGTACTTTACATTAAAATGTTATCGACTACCTTTTTTCTGTTATTTAAATTATCCCATGCTTGGTTAGGCTTTTAATTTGCTTATCACCTGGGCTTGGGAATTGGTGCTGTGCTTGTCTAAGCCCATGCCAACCTTATTCATTCTTTTTTTGGTTTCATCTTAATCAGCTTGCCTTAAAAGTTTCCTTACTTTTGCCAGATATTTTACGCCCCAGCAAGCCAAGATTATAGAGGATACTTCCAGCCAACGTGTCCCAGCTTGCCTGCATGTGCGAATGTTTAATTAAATGAAAATGGGTTTGAAACGCAGGTACCTTAAATCCTTGACTGCCTTTTGAGTCATGCATACCGAACCGGTAATCAATAAAGCTCTTTTTTAACTCTGCGCTGAAATGGGTTATAAAGTAAGCCTGAGTCTTTGTTAATGCGTAAGGATTGATCACAGTCCACCCAGGCCAGCGTTTCAATATTGTTATTTTATCTTCTACGAAAGACTTATTTGCTATATTATTTACCGATTTACTAAATACTGCCCGGTCTACCAAGCTGTCCCATATCATTTGAATATCCAGTTCCGCCAATGATTTTCTCAGATGGGCTCCCCATGAATTTGGGATGTCTTGATCCATCTGGATTTTGATTTCTTTCCACCAATGGCTTTTCAATGACCCCGGATCAGATGCACAAAATCTATGGTATTACTTCACAAAGTCACTCTTGCTCCGGAACTTCTGATTCTGAAGGCCGAATTCCAGCTGAACCTGAGCTGGGGTAGGTTGAATACGGCTTCACATATACCTTCGTCTGACATTTGTTTAATAGTTGGACCTCTTTACGGCACCAAACTACTACGGCATACGACAATGTGGGAAGAATCTGTGCTGCCATATATAGTGATTGGCCCCAGATGCCAGCCCTCTTACTTTCGGGGAGGGAGATGCAGAGAGTTTTCCACGGAAGACAGATGGTCACAGGAAGGGATGCTATTACATATCAACTGCCTCAAACTTCTGATTGGCTATTGTGCAATCCCTTCCCTGACCTCAAAGAGTTCCCATTGTTGCATACAGGTCTGGATAGATAACATTTTAGCTGTTCAACATATAAGCCGCTTGGGGAGACCAAGGTCATGGATCGATGTCTTTCTCCAGCTGTGGTTGGGGAAATCTATGCCTTCCTCCCTATTATTAATTTCCAGAGTCATTTGTCAGATCAGGAGACAATTAGCAGAGTTTATCCTGATAACTCCATTGTGATGCAACCCTGATTTCCCAGGATGTTTTGAAATTGTCCTGCAGTAATCCTCAGTCTTCTTTCCATTCCAAAACCACTCTTAGACTCATCTGAAAAACCTCACCCAGTAGTGTTTCAGAATCAGCTCCAACAAATGGCAAAGGTTGTTTCAGGTCTTGGTAGCAGCTGCCAGGACATTTGAGCCAGTCTATCTTAAACAAGGACAAAGTCTGGTCAGATTCCACTCACAGAATATTTAAATCAGTCTGGGATATAAGGGTAAGGTGGTGTTCTGAGCATGATCTTGATCCCAAGGCAGCAGATATGCCTTTTGTGTTCAATTCCTTGCCGATCTTGTCAGCATAGGGCCTCTGTTACAGAGATGTGAATTGATATCGATCAGCCATTTTAGCTGGAAATTGGACAAGGTTATCATCAGGACAAAAAAGACAATTATAGTAGCTACCATTCTACAAAGAGAAATGATTAGGCTAATTAGTTGCCAAGACAATGTCTCTTCAAGATTCACAGGCTATACAGTGTAATACAGAATGTAAGGTCAAGTGAAAATGGAGCACCTAAAGCTAAGAGCAAGCGAAAAGACAAAGCAAAAATCAAACCTTATCACATGAAGTTAATAATGTCAGGTACTAGACAATTGTGCTTGAAAATCACAGTAAAAAATTCCAATAAATCCCCAAAACATAAAGATTGCATAATAGCGAAAAACATATTTACCAAGTTGCCACAAATGCAATCAAAGATTCACTGAAGCTCAAATGTGGTTCCCGAGGCTATACAAGGTTTCAATGAATTTAGGCACATACAAAATTAATCCAACCAGGGAAATGTCACTGATTAGGCATGAACCAATAATATCAGAAAGATAAATCACTCACCAATTCATAATTTATAAATGGTCATTTTTCAAAAACCACCTATAAAGAGTTGCACATGATGACAAAGGAAACATGTCAACATAAATTGTGAAACCCTTTATATGTGTCAAGCGGAAATTTGCAACTTGGACAAGATCGGAGGGCAGTTATTAGCTTGTCCAACAGGTTAATTACATTATATCTCATTATGTTAGTGAGGCCTGCATTAATTAGAATTCCAAAGTATATACATTGGGAAGTCTGCCATTTAAAGGTGGCAGTACCCAGTGATGATATGGTGGTGGAGCTTTTTAGAGGCAGCATTTCACTTTCACCTCAGTTAAACCAGTAACCTGCAAAACGTAAGTAAGAGAACACCTGAGACATTAAGACAGATATTGATATTGACATGTCTGGTTTCATTAATATTTCCATCATGATATTGTCATGGTACAACATAAATGTATGTTCTTCGGTCCCATGTCAGTTCCTTGTATTTTTATGTCTTGTCAGATAGAGGCAATCAGGGCCTCTAAAACTAAAAGAAACAACAAGGGAGAGATCAGACATTTAGTCTGATTACTTGTAATATACTGAAGGGTTTAGAGTAAAAGCCTCCACAACTGGCAGCCACTCTAGTTAAAAGATACAGCCAATGTACCTTCTGATTTGACAAAGTAAATTTGGAACCATTTGCAAAAAGTAGATTCTAGGGGTGGGCAATAAAATCCACCCGGCTGGCAGAGCTAGCAGAGTTTTGGCTAGACCTGGCTCTGACATACCACCCTGCTCACAGACTTTGTGGAGTTTTTCCCATTCAGCGTCTTGCGTGAAGCTCCAAAAAACTCAGCCTATCGGCAGGGACTGGAGTTTCTACTCTCCTGTGGCTCGCCTATGTTAATTTATTAAGCACAAGTAAGGAAAATCTTACTCCAGACTACCTCCTAGTGAGATTTCTCAACGGAGGTGGTCGTGGTTGGTCGCTACCGCTCTCATTGAGAAACCTTCTGCTTGCACTGAGGATGTTCCCGCTCGAACACCTACTTGAGTGGAAGAAACAAACAGCGCACTCTTGCACTGTGTTTGGCACAGTTTGCGTGAATTTCACAGCAAACACCTGGCGCTTAAAATCAGCTTGAGCCAGGCGTCGGAACTCCGCATAGTGCAGCAGAGTTTGTAGGTCGCTTTGCAGAATTCTGTCCAAATTCAGCCAACCGCACAGTAGCAGAGTTTTTTCTCACTCGTGCTGCACCAACAATAAGTTGGTAAGAACAAGTGAGAATTGGTATCACCTAGTGGAATTTTTCGGGTGCTAGGAGTGCACACGGTGAGATTTTTTTAACGTGGGCATGCACCGGCGTTTGCGGGCTGTTGCAATTCTTAGGGGTGATCAAGTTGCAGTTTGAGTAGAAAATCTACAAGAGTGGCAGCAAAATCACCTCAAGAAGCAGTACCCTTTGACACACCGTGTTTTGCCATTTGAGTAGATTTTTATGTGTGGAACAAGTTCCCGGTGCTAAAAATCAGTGCAAGCAGAGCAAGGTGACTATTTCTGCCCATTCACAGAACTTCATGGAATCCTGCAGAATTTTAATGTAACTCCATGGAGTGAAACTCCATGAGGGCCGCCCACCCATAGTGTATTGTTGGACTTGGTCCTTACTGCAAGGTCAACCCCAAACATTTACCCTTCACCCCTCCTAGTTTCTGAACCCATTAATGTTGGACTATAGGACTGTGCGCTTTACCAGTGCTAACCATTGCTAATGTGCTTGTGCTCTCTCTTCAAAAACATGGTACAATTGGGTTACTCCAAATTGCCACGCTTAATTTACTTGTAAATCCCTAGTAAAGGGTTCTACAAGTACACGGTTTTGTGAATTAAATATGTCTAGGAGGCCTGCAGCACTCACTGCCACCCAATTAAGTAACTCTTTTAAAGATGTATAAGGTCAGCTTTTGGAGACTGTGTGTAGTTTTAAAATTCCATTTTGACTTGGCAAAAAAACAATCTGCCAGGTTTAAAACTTTCTTTTTAAAACATATAGGTCACCTTTAGTGTAGGTCCTAAACAGGCCATTGGGCAAGGTGCATGGCATTCAAAAAGTTGGAAATGTTGTTTTAAGTTTCACATGTCCTGGTAGTGAAAAACTCTTATTTACGTTTTTCCCTACTATAGGGCATACCTCTCCTATAGTGTAGCATTAGATTTCCCTATTATATTTTATAAGTGATATGTTTTGTTTGGGAACAGGTGGAAATGTAATGTTTGGTCTCTAATGAATTGTAATTTAAAAAACCTCTTTAGAGGTAAAATGAGATTTTAAGTCACAATTTTGAAAATGCCATTTTTAGAAAGTTGAAGATCTCTTGTTTTAACCTTTTGGTTTTTGTGGCCTGTATCCTGGGTTACATGACCAGATGTAGTTGACTACTGGCCTTTGTGTATTCCTCTGAGACAGTGATACAAAGGGGCACTGGATGTTGTCAGTATGAGCCACCTTGTCAGAATGAGAGAGGCAGATCTGTTACCTACCACACTTGCACTTCAAAGGGGCTGCTTCAACATATTTACAAAATAATTCACGTTTGTCTATTATCACTCCAGACCCCTTATAGCCATTGCAGAGGAACTGCAGAAATTTCAGAACCATTGGTGGGGGGGAGTCTAGATGTTTCTCCCACTTCAAACCTGGCTCTAGGTATAAATAGTGGACCTTCAGACCAACACTTCAGTAGACTCGTAGACCTGGAGATACTGTAGAAGAAGGACTGCCCTGCTGCCTGAATCTCACTCTACTGTCTGAGAAAAAAGCCTGAACCAATTCCTTTCACCCCAGGTTAACTGAAGGAACTCCAGGAGTCAGCTAACTGACCTTCTGTTCAAAGCTACTGTGACATAATATCCAGAAGCCTTCCTGAAGCTTCCCTGCTGACCTGCCGCAACCAGACCTTCCTAGAACTGCAACTGTATCGGATGTATGATGTTACAACGCATGCTTTTACCACGCATGCCTTTACAACGCGGTTTTTACAACGCATGCCTTTACAACGCATAGTGCTTTGGGGCGCTGGATAGTGAACAGTTTAATTTACTATTCCAACTCCAGTCCCTGTGATTAGTAGGGAAGGTGTTTGATAGTACATTAAACCTATTCCCTATCCTAGAGCGCCCCCCAGCGCAATGCGTTGTAATGGTTTGCGTTGTAAAAGTTGCATCGTAATGGTAGTGCGTTGTAAAATTTTCGTTGTAAAGGTTGTCTACCACTGTATCTGACTGAGCCCTGCTGGCCTCTCCTAGAGTGAGCCCTTGATCTCCAAGGGTCCCCACCTCAGGTACCGGGCCCTTGGCTGGCTACTTGAAGTTTTGGATTCTACTTGAACAGGCCCATTCCACTGAGATTTTGCAGCCCGTGATGACCCCCAACATGAAGCTTCAGTAGAGACTTGGAATGCAAGCTCTTCTGTTCACTCTACAGCATTGTCAAACGGTGGTTATCGCCAATGCGAAGTTCCAACAACAACTTTCCACAACACTTGATAGGATTTTCAGACGACGACCCTCCACTCTGTTTGGCTTTCTCTTTGCGCTACAGAGATGACCATCACAATGCTCTCCCTGCTCCTTGTGGTCTCCTCTACCAAGGACTGAACTATTCATGCTGAACTTTGAGAAGGTAACTCTTTTAACTGGACTAATCTGGCACCTGTATTTCCCCAATGCAGTTGGCTTCACTTTTGACTTTCACCTGGTCTCAGTGGAGAAGTGTGGCTCAGGGGTTAGAGGCGGCAGACCTGGAGCTTGAGTTCGGCCCTGGACCAGGGTTCAATTCCCCGCCTCGGCGGGTCTTGGGCTCAAAAATTCCACGGACTCGTTAATTCTCGCTCCGGTGCCTTCTCGACTCACGGGTTCCCACTCTGCGACTCTGGGCAATAGCTTGCTTAATCTCCACAACGGCCCCTCGCGGTGGGATGCCTGGCTTTCACCTTGTGGATACCCTGCCAGGGTTATCTCACAGGGGAATACCAGGACGGGTTTCCTAAGCAAGCGCTGAGATGCCCCAGGGTAAGTCGTGCGCTATATAAGTTTCATTCATTTCATTTCATTTCATTTCATCTTGCTGTATACCAAGCCTGAGCGGAGCTTGTGGAATTTCACATTGCAGAATTCCGTGGAGTTGCTGAAAAATTTGAGAGAGCTTTGCAAAGATGTGGTGAGGGTATGAAGTGGTTGACCATATTTGCATAGAGGAGTTGACCCCTCCACTGCAAGGGCCAGAGCTCTTCTGGACTCTAGTCTGTATTTATACTGAAGCTGTCTGCAATGCTGTCCTCCATGTTAAATAAGAAGACAAGCATATGAAAAAGGACAATTTAAAAAAATAGTGAAACCTCACCTTCTTGCTGCCTCAGGAGAGCACACATTATGTCGATGGTTATGCCACTGCCAAGGGCTCAGGTGGCTCCATGATGCCTTGGCTCTGCTGGAAACTGTTGTGTTCTTCTGAAGTGACTCAAGTATACATGGCTGAGCCTCTGTCGGCTACCAATGCCTCAGATGGCATTGGGACACCATGAATCTGCTGGTATCTGGACAACACAGCTTCAAGTGGTTCTGTATATCTCTGCACTCCTGGCTCTGCCAAGCCAGAGGATGTAGTGACTCATGGGTGCTAGGGCTCACTGTGCTGTGCGCTGCCACAGACTCATGTGGCTTGCAGAAGCTGTGGCTGTTAGAAACATAAGTGTCAGGGAGGCGCTTTGGCTCTTCTAGTCTCTGGCTGCCAGGTGTTCAGGTGGCTCAGGGATGCCAGGGGTCATTGAGCAGTATGCTGCCACAACAAACTCAAGTGGCTTGTGTAAGGTACACACAGAGTAGACACTTTTGGTATGCATCATCACTCCATGTATTGCTGATAATAGCTTCAGCAGCAGTCACGTGATACCAATCATCATCCTGGGTTTCCTTGCGGCAATCATCCCACTGCACGTCGTGTGAGCCAACGATGTTCTGGAGCAGGGGTACCCAGGGTAGCATCAGGAGCAGTGCCTTGCCGCTGATGTTGAGTGCCTGCTCCAAGTGCAATTTGCTTGGGATCTGCGCCTTGATGGCCTCCAGATGTGAGTACTGGGAGTACAGTGGCCAGGTGCCAGTGGTGAAGGGGTTGCCCCTTTCAAGGCTGCTCTCACCATTTTGTTCACACAAGAATGTTCCACTCCAGAACGCACACCTCTTCATAATGTACGTCAAAAGTTGTGAAAAGTGAATTCCATTACAACTTTCTTGCTAGCAAATTGAATGCAAACCTTGTCTCTTTCGATTACTCGGAGTTACCAGTGCCACCAGTTAATAACTCCCTTTGTTCTGATTTCTGTCTCCTTGTCACAAGCTTTAGGAGAGACCGACCTCTCTCCTCTTCTCTATCTATCTGAGAGTAAGCTGCCTAAGCAGATACCACCAGTTGTGAAAAGAGACCCAAAAGATGCAAGGCTCTGGAAATGATACAAGTGGGCTAAACAATTTAAGGCAAGATCGGTGAGGCACGCCGGTTTGATTGCCTCTGCTGGCGAATTGCAGAGTTTTGCCGATCTCCATGCTCCAAGCGGAGCATGTAGTGGCCAAAAAGAGTCTGCCGCGCACCCCTACTGTATACCATAAATCTTTAAAACTGCATATCTCCGGTACTACTACCTGGATTTTGACTGGATCTGCACTTGTTGGTTTACAAAATAACAGTATAGGTGTTTCAATCTAAGACATGCGCATTCTCAATCATTTCTGACCCTTTCAGATAGTGATTGTACAGGATGAAGGCAAACCTATCACAAGATTCTTCCAAAGTGTGGAGGATAGCCAGTACTTACAGTTGTTTATGATACATCAACAATTAAAATAAACCTTCTGTAATTCAGACTCTGCACTCCATTTTCCCTATGTTATTCTCTTACATAGCTTACCACAGAGCACTTACCTACAGCTGAGATCATACACAAACACCAGGGCCCTTTTCTCTTGTAGTCATTTGCTACTTTTCATTATTCCTTTCTCTGAGGCCTCATGACAGGTGACTGCAGCTAGTTTTCTGCCCTCCTATTTTTTTATACCAGGTGTCATTTGTATCTGTTTGTTTTGGGAAGCCCTTTTTGACTGTTATGACTGGATGGCATGCAACCCATAGCACCCAGAAACCACTCCAGAAAATCTGGGTTATCATATTATTTTGCTTTTAAATTGATCACGATCAGCATGATTACTGGTTCCAGGAGTCTTAATCGAATGTTCTTTTTCTGCAGTACAAAAGGCGGTGGAACGGGCCTGTTCAAGTAGAATCCATTCACACCCAGTCAACAGATCTGGGTTTAATCCATCACCGTTCTTTAGCCCACTCTGCCACCCCAGTTCAGACATGGCCGTATGCAAATCAGTCTGACCCTGTGCCTCATGGGAACAGTCCAGCCCGAACTGCCAAGCCATGCCTTCCCTGGACCGGAGTGATGAGTTTTAACGGGGTCGGCCCTTAAAACTACCCGACTTGGGTCATATCATAGGTACAATAGCAAGATAGTCGGTATAGTGAAATAGTGTTATCGCTCATTTAGACAGTAGACCATGAAGTGAATCAAAATTAATTGCTTCAAGACCGTGAATTTAATTAATTCAATCAACTCATTAGTACATGGTCTTATAATTCAGAATATTCATGTACATTTTCATGATTTCACTGGACCGGAGTGATAGGTTTTAACGGGGTCGGCCCTTAAAACTACCCGACTTGGGTCATATCATAGGTACAATAGCAAGATAGTCGGTATAGTGAAATAGTGTTATCGCTCATTTAGACAGTAGACCATGAAGTGAATCAAAATTAATTGCTTCAAGACCGTGAATTTAATTCATTCAATCAAGTCATTAGTACATGCTCTTATAATTTAGAATATTCATGTACATTTTCATGATTTCTGCAGTTTCATTATGTACAGTGTAATCTCATTATTTACAGTATAATACAGTGCTCTCGGTGCAAAGGAGAAAGAGGATTGAAAGAAATTTGGAGTGGTTGGGTCAGTGAGGGACAGGGTAAAGGTGATGTGACGTGGACACAATTCAATTGAGTACAATGGAACCTTTACTGCCTAGTTTAGGTCTATAGTTCCCTTCGTAAAGCATTACACATAGGGTGACATAAATTAGTTTTCTTTCAATCCAATGGTGTATGTAGATGGACGTATGGTTGTCAACGTTTTGACCCCTGGTTAATAAGGGTTAATGATTCCTCATTCCGGGGTCTTCCTCAGGACCGGTGTGGTGGTGGAGCACCTGTAACCATAAATTTTATTAAATACGGGGCTAAGAGAAAGGGGTCTACTGTTATCAAATGTAACCTGGAATGTACCTACTCTTCAAGTCGGCTCCAAATATCCGAACTTGTATGGCGGCAGCGACACTCAGCCGTATCTGTGGGGTGAGATCATCAGGTTACACATCAAAAAAGACATGGGAATGTTCTGTGTGACTCGAGACCAAGGGATGAATAAGGGAGACTTACTCAGGTGTACGCCGGATAATCTCCCAGGGATACTTCCTGTGTATCGATATCAATATGGGTATTTAGATTATGTAGCTACCCAGTCTGCATCAGCATCTTATGTCCCAAAGTCAGTCCAATTATGCAGATTTTAGGGGGAGTGTGTCGCTAATAATTCGACACCCGCATCCTACAGAGAAACAATCAGATGTTCAAATGTTAAAAAGGTGCGTATTTTGAGTACAGGACAAATTTAAACAGTTGCTACTGTGGGGGTATCGAGCATTAAATTACATAAGTTGGTCTAGTGGAAAGTGTTTCCACTGGTTAGCCCTCAATAGCGTAGGAGTCCAGTCAATAGACAGGCTTGTGTGTTTTAGAAGGGTGCCTAAGGCAGCCCGGTCTATGACTGAATCCCTTCCGTTTTTTTGTGACAGGTAACAAGCCCAGGCAAAGTGAAGAAAGCGGCAATGTGTGTAACCAAAGGAAGCAATTATGCACTTAAAATTGCAAATTAAGTCAAATGTATTAAATTTCATAAAATTCTGATCTAAGAATTCATGGTATATGTTTTTGTTAGATAAAAATAGGAAATATCTCTTTACATAGAAATAAAACAATATGATCAACAGTTCATAAAATACAAATCAATATAGAAAGGAGATGGTTTTCTTCGACCCGTTTCCAGCCAAAATCATCGAGAAGACGGTCAACAAACAGCTGGCCACCTTCCTCGAGACGAATGGATCCCTCGACCCATCGCAGTCCGGATTCCGTGCCAACCACAGCACCGAGACCGGCCTCATCGCCGCCACCGACGACATCCGAGCCCTGATGGACAACGGGGAAACAGCGGCCCTCATCCTCCTAGACCTCTCCGCGGCTTTCGACACGGTCTGCCACCGCACCCTAGTGCAGCGCCTCAGCAACGTCGGAATCCAGGAGAAGGCGCTGGAATGGATCGTCTCCTTTCTCGACGGAAGAACACAAAGAGTCCGCCTACCACCATACAAGTCAGAGGCCACCAAAGTCATCTGCGGCGTCCCTCAAGGATCCTCACTGAGCCCGACTCTCTTCAACATCTACATGAGCCCCCTCGCGGCCATCGCACGCCAACACAACCTCAACATAATCTCCTACGCCGACGACACCCAGCTGATCCTCTCCCTGACCAACGACCCCGCCGCCGCCAGAGCCAACCTGCACGAAGGGATGAGAGAGGTAGCCGAGTGGATGACGACGAGCCGCCTGAAGCTGAACACAGATAAGAAGGAGGTCCTCATCCTGGGCTCCTCGCCCTCCGCCTGGGACGACTCCTGGTGGCCCCCCACCCTGGGCACCGCACCCAAACCGACGGACCACGCACGCAACCTGGGGTTCATCTTGGACTCCTCCCTCTCCATGACCAGGCAAGTCAACGCCGTCTCCTCGTCGTGCTTCAACATCCTGCGCATGCTTCGGAAGATCTTCTGGTGGACCCCCACAGAGCAAATCAAAACACACAAGATAGGGGAGGGCCTGAGGGGAATCGTATTTATAGACTGCTTTGGTACCTTGTCCCCCAACTTAGTACTAGACAACACAAGAGATACCAGAAGTCTGCATACAGGAACCTAAATAGTGTTCACTCTGTAAAACAAAACCAACAGGTTAATGTATAGGTCATAGCAATCCTAATCGATGTATGACCGCAGGAGGAGAGGGAAACTAGAAAGATAGCCTCAAAGGTGCTAGAAAAATCCCCATCAGCCCGCTCAATAGCGGAGCATCGTCATCTGGGTAGTATGGTTGACAATTGTGGTGTCCAGTGTGCCCTTCCTTAGGAACAACCTAAGGCTAGCAAAACTTGGACCATCATGTTGACCCTCAACCAATAGAGATGCAGACTGAAAGGGTTAAGTTGCCCCACAGAGACCAGGAAGACCGTCACCCAGGCCCTCGTCACCAGCCGACTGGACTACAGCAACGCACTCTACGCCGGAACCACCGCCAAGATCCAGAAGAGACTCCAGCGCATCCAGAACGCCTCAGCCAGACTCATCCTCGACATCCCACGACACAGCCACATCTCCGGACACCTAAGAGACCTGCACTGGCTCCCGGTCAACAAGAGAATCACCTTCCGCCTCCTTACCCACGCACACAAAGCTCTCCACGACCAAGGCCCGAGCTACCTCAACAACCGAATCAACTTCTATGCTCCCAAATGCCACCTCCGATCCGCCAGCCACGCCCTCGCCGCCGTCCCACGCATCCGCAGAGCCACTACAGGAGGAAGGTCCTTCTCCTACCTGGCCGCCAAGACCTGGAACTCCCTCCCGGCCGACCTGCGCCTGACCCAAGACCACCTCTCCTTCAGGAAGAAGCTCAAGACCTGGCTGTTCGAGCAGTAGCGGAACCCCCCCCCCTCCACCTAAAAGCGCCTCGAGACCCTACGGGTAGGTAGTGCGCTCTACAAATGTCTTTGATTGATTGATTGATTGACCCGTTTCGACACAGGAGTGTCTTCATCAGGAAAATACCATCTACGATAATGAATCTAAAAGTTAAATGAATAATAGTTGTAAAAGCTGGTATGATAAAATATAAAGTGCATATAAAGCATATACTTCATTGCAACAAACGTAGCCTAAGGCATGATAGCAGTGATAAAGACATGATGGCAAAGATAGAAACAGCCGTTATAACAAATGATATTATAATATAACCTTTTTTTTAAATAGTAAAAAAGGGACATAGACAACAATACAATGGTATAAAAATACAGACAATTACATTTACATATGAATTTACATTACAATAGATCTCTTAACATAAAACTGGGGGGGGGGGATAAATCCCAAGGATAAAAACAAGAAAGAAGAAAGAAATGAGAAAAGATTGAATAAAAAAGATAAAACGAACAAGTATAGATAGTGTATCTATGTGTTTATTAAAGAAGGGGTATTAAAACGAAGGTGATAGGTGACTGAAAAAGAAAATTTGTTAATGACTAGTTGATATGAACAATTCAACAGAGAGTTAAATCTTAACATCTGAAGAGTAAGGGTAAATATGGAATATTTATTCTGGCATCTGAAAGAGAAGGATTTTGTGTGCTGGTCAGAGATGAAGGAAAATGATAGTTGGAAAAGACCTGAACATAAAATAGTCAATTGGTGACATATGAATGGTCAACCGATATCTGATAGAGGAACTTCTTACCTAAGAGGCAATATGGAATGTATTAAAGATGATATCGAACGTTGGTAAAGGAACAAATGAATGGTGACCAGCAAGATATTAGGGTGACACTAAAACTAATTAAAATGACAAATTCAGATAATTAATGTCTGATTGAATGAATGTGTTAAAGTTGCATAAAACAAAAATGCAAAGCGAGGCTCTAATTAGAAGCTTGAAAAGGGGCCATAGCTAGTATTACCTGGATAAGGTCCTGCTCGAGGTAAAACTATGTAGCTGTGTTCATGAAAATAAATATGGAGAATAGATTCTTTATCGAGTATCCGAAGCTGCAACAAGGAAGATATATGAATATTAAAATAACAGGACTGTATAATGTTTAACGTATAAATAGCATAGGGCTAGATTAGATGTAGAGACACCAGCATCCTACAGAGAAACAATCAGATGTTCAAATGTTAAAAAGGTGCGTATTTTGAGTACAGGACAAATTAAAACAGTTGCTACTGTGGGGTATCGAGCATTCAATTACATAAGTTGGTGTAGTGAAGTGGTTCCACTGGTTAGCCCTCAATAGCGTAGGAGTCCAGTCGATAGACAGGCTTGTGTGTTTTAGAAGGGTGCCTAAGGCGGCCCGGTCTATGACTGAATCCCTTCCGGCATTATAGATTAAAGATTAGCCGCACATGAGTCTGAACATAGACGTGCGGCGTCAAGAGGGAGCGACTCCGATCAATAAACCGGCTTACAGAATGATGGTGGATGGCTCGGGGGTTAAAATCAGCCTGTAGCGGCCCTTCAGTCGCGGAAAATAGGATACACTCAACCCCGCTCCGGTCCTTAAACCGGCTGCTAATGCCACAAGATGGTTGACTTAAGGATCTGTAAACCTGCCCGTGTTGTCCGTATAGTTGCTTATGGCAGCATCTTAAGCCTGAAAATGCGGCAAGCTATCATGTGGTATAGAGTATACCTAACGCAAGCGTTCACTAGCTTCAGGCAAAAGGGGTTCTCTGATCTTACCTTGTCTCCTGCGGCAACTTTACTGGCAAGCAGAGACGCTGTCAAAGCCAGTCCTATCTGCCTCACGGGCGGCAGGGGGCGTGGCCTTAACACGCGGTGCTGCAGCTGGATGGCGGCGGAGGCTCGGTTGTTGGTTAGCCAATGCGTGCATAGCCCGGATGGCTTGTTGCCAAGAAAATGTGCCTGATCTTTAGCTAGCTCTTAATGGCACCCAATCCCCGTTAAATACTCACAACTATTGAGATGTGAATGGACAGATCTGATTAAACAGCAGTTCCAAACGTTTGTAGAGTACATTCATTTTTGCTATTGTATCATTCATTTTGGGAAAGCCAAAAGGCTTGGAGATCACAAATAATCGTCATTAGAAAGGTCTTACAACTCTGTTGTTACTATCAATATGGTTCCATTATGTGCATTGTGAAACACAGTAGACACATTGTGCGTGTTTTAGATCAATATGGTTCCATTATATGCATCGTGAAGCACAGTAGACATATTAAGCATGTTTTTGAAAAAACGATCATATACGCTCATGGTAAAGCATAAAGTTGGAACTTGCAAATGGCATCGTTAAGTAGTTTACACCATCTTTATATATTAAATCTCATTATATACATCTCAAAAAACAAAGACCTAATTGGACACATTTAAAAAGAGTGGTCATAAGTGATCTATCAGTACAGTGTTCATCTTGACAGCAAAATAAAACTTGACAATACTTGCAAATATTCTGCCTAAAAAAAGTTATTTCATTCTGTGCAATATAAGGGGATAGGATGTACATCTGGGCTGGTATGATGTTGCCTATGTTATATGTATGGCTCAAAAAGGGGATGCGTGTTGTACATCATGTGCTAAAGGCCCAGGTCCCCCTATTCAGGTTCAAGACCAGCCATTTGTGCATAAGTAGCATCCAACTCATTAAGGCCGTTTTCCTCTGTGTCCAATTGGTGCATCCACTTACATTCCCTTATGTTCATAATGGGACTGAGGTCGCCGCCTCTTGGGCCAAAGGTTATTCTTTCCAGTACCAGCCATTTCATGGATTCTGGACTATGCTCTTCGTGCGAAAATGTTCGACCAATGGTGCTCCTACTGTTTGGCACCTGATGCGGCTGCAATGTTGTAGAATATGGTTCTTTATTTCCTGTTTGGTTTGGCCTATGTAGGCAAGGTGGCATGGGCAGACAATTGCATATATCACCTCACTGGTGTTACAGTTAGTGTGTTATTTCAATTCAATTGTATTGTTTCTGTATGTCCAAGTTTTAGTTTCTAGATATATGGCACAAGCTTTACATCTGGTACATTTGTAGTGTCCTACTATCTCAGGTAGGTTCTATAATGTCTGTATTGTTGGTGGTGGTGGTTTTTCCAAAAGGGACCGAACAACATGGTCCCTAATGTTTTTGGCTTTTTTGAATGTGTGCATTGGACGTTCTTTCATTTCAATTATGTTGGCCACAAGGTCCCAATACTTATTAATCGTCTTTTTTATATCGTTGCTTCTCGTGCAGTGTGTTGTTACACATATGATTCTATCTTGTTTGGATGTACGTTCTTTAGGTGTCAGTAAATCCTCTCTATTATTATACCAGGCCCTCTTTCTGGCTCTTTTTACCAATCTCTTAGGATATCCTCTTTCCAGGAGGCGAGAAATGAGTTAATCTGATTCTTTGAAAAAGTCTTCTTTCAAAGAGCAATTTCTCCGGAGGGGGAGAAATTGTCCAAATGGTAAGTTGTTGCGGAGGCTTCTCGTGTGGTGGCTAGTATATCTGAGTAGCGTGTTCCTTTCCCTTGGCTTCCTGTACAAGGTGGTGTATAGATGCCCATCAGCAGATTCTATGCTTAAATCAAGGAAGTCAATACTATCTCTGCTCTAATGCATTATACATTTGATGTCGGTAGATTGTGTGTTGAAACAAGCTAAGAAAGATGCAAGATCCAGAGTGGCACCCAGTGCAAAGTAGACCAAAGTAGACCACGGCAGGAATCTGACTTTACTGCCAACATCTCAGTCCTTTGCGACCTTGCCCAAGACTCCAAGCAGGTCCTTGAAGATTTTGTGATGACGGGAAGACAGAGTGCCTCCTTGCCACCTTCTCTCACAACATTCTAACCTAACCTTCTCTGATGGCTCCACACCCCTACCACGCCACTCACTGCCACAGGTGGATGTCCCAGAACAGAGCTTCAAGGGGAAGTCACAATTCTCCTTTTCTATAAAACCTTTTAGACAGGGAGATAACAGATTGCCATGATTTCAAAACAATATATTAGTATCACGTACTGCACAAAATCTACCACATGAAGTTACAGCCCAAATGCAGCGATGATACATTTGGAAAGTCCTGTTGTACCAAGGAATGTGTAACAACAAAGCCCTGCAAGGGCTTGTAGGCTATATAAACATGATAAGTCATAGAGAAATGTGTTAAGAGCAAAAAGTATCATTAATAGACTTGTTTTGAGAGCCTGATTCATAAAGGTAACACACGTTTGAGTAAGTTTTGAGTAAGGTTATATTATTGAGAACGTTTACCACTTTTCAGCATGTGGCACTTTTGTAGGAACATAAACTTTTGAAGTAACCTGCACATAAGCAGCAAGTCCAGACTACATAAAGCCAATTAATATAAACAGATGTTACCAAATACATAAAAATAGTACATATTTATCATTTAATTATAAAAATATGTATTAACTTATATTAAATTAGAAACTGAATGCAACAATACATGGAAATAATTGTAAATAGAACATGTTGCATCTTTTGAAAATAAATAAAAATACAGTCTATTTAATAAAAAGTATTATTATATTATTTTTTTACATTCAAAATATGTGGTTAAATATTTTGTAACTATCCTTTTATATGTTTTACTATTTATTTAAATGTCCTATTTTTTTTACTTTTATGAATATTTCATTTAATTTAACATTATTTCCTATGAAGTTTAGGGGCAGATGTATCAAGATACCATTTTGCACTTCTCAAATAGCGATTGTTAAGGAATCGCTATTTGAGAAGTGCAAAATGGTATGTATGTAGAATTTCGCTATTTATTAGCGATTCCTTAAAATTCCTTAATTGCGATTAGCAAATTGCTAATCGCAATTAAGGAATAATTTCCCATTCATTTCTATGGGCCAGGAGGCCCATAGGAATGAATTTAAAATTATACTCAATTTGCGATTAGCAATTAGCTAATCGCAAATTGAGAATAATTTCAAGGGTGCAAGGGTGTCTTAAGGACACCCTGCTGCACCCCTGAATTTGATATGTGTACGCATATGGCGCACATACATGCCCTAAGGGCATGTATGAGCGTCATATGGCACCTTTAGAATTTTAAAAAAGTGCTTTTTGAAAAGAATTCGCCAATTACCACCAACTACAAGTTGATGGTAATTTGCGAATTCTTAGTCAAAAATCGCAACACTGAAGTGCTTAATACATTTCAAATAATAAATCGCATTTTGCCATTTCTTAAAAGCCTCGCAATATTAAGGAATCGCTAAATTTGCGATTCCTTAATATTGCGAGGCTTTTTGCATGATACATTCCAAATCCCGTTTTATTTGTCGTAAACGCTGCTATTTTCCGAATCGCAGCGTTTGCGACAAAAAAAACAGATGATACATCTACCCCATAATTTTAACTTCCTACCTCCATTTTCTTCTAAGTGAGGGTATTGCAGTACCAGTGGCTGGCCATGTGCAGTGCTGAACTTACTACAAAAGTGTAAGCTATTACAAAAGTGAAAGTTACTGCAAGAGTGCAGTTAGTAAATACTAAAAAGTAGTAAACTTATTCAAAAGTTTAAACTTACTCAAAAGTGCAAGTTGTGAATCAGATGCACAGGTTAAACAAACAAGTTGGGGCATTACCTTTGTGGTGTACAGGACCAAGCAAAGCAGTTCATACCTTACAAATGATCAAGGCTACTACTATAAAGATATGCATGATGATCTGAGTGCTGAGTCCAGTTGCAGCATCAAATGAAGTCTACTTTGATTTTATTGTCTCGATTTATCGAAGCAAACGTGCTTTGACCACGGGTGAGATTTTATAGAGTATTGCCTTGACTAATTGTTAATGAAACTGATCAAAGTTGAAGTAAATAGTGACATTCTAATGGACACTAATAACTCGAGGGCTATGGGAGAGATACCATCCCAGCACCTGTAATTTGGCTGAACCCACCTTGGTGGGCAAGCATTCTTTGCCCAGTATTTAGCTGGGTTACTCAGACTATGAGTATTCTTGAAATCTCGCTATGGGCAATTATGAAACCCATTCATAAAAACGGGTGCAGAAACAAACCAATCAATTATAGATTGAGTTGTCCGCTAGATGCTATGGAAATCATATGCACAAATAGTATTAAAGCACCTACACGGCTGGTCTAAAGAGATGAAGATTCTAACACAAGACCAGACTAGCAGCAAAGAAAGTAAACAGTATATATGCCATGGATAACACAAAACGGCATATTATAAACAAGTTGGCATCAGCCCTTTAATATGCCAATGACCTCATTACAGGGTCACCAATCAGAAACCAATCCATTGTATAACCATCTCTGTCGAGCATAAAATAACCCTCTTCTTTGCTGTTTTACCAGAGATAAGTACTAGCTGGCCTTTTTTTAATCTTAAATGAGGTAAAATATACAGGCATTATGCCAAATATTTACTTTATTTATTGTACATTTCGTAGTTTCCCTTTTGTTCTTTACCGGGATTTATACTAAGCATGGGCGTAAAATCGGTTCTGCTCGCGGAATTTGCGGATTTTCGGCAAATTCGCAATCCGCAAACTCTCGCGAATTTGCCGAAAATTCGCAAATTCGCACGCAGCGGATTTTTTTGCTTGGTCGCGCTTGACAAATACAATATTGCGGCGTGCGTCGTTCACTTACAGCGTTTGCAGAGTTGTTTTTCTCCATGTTTTGTGTGTGCTGCGACATTTTGGATCTTGCTGCGGGATCCCGCGGGAGTTTGTCAACCGCGATTACGTCATCGCGGCTTGCCACCTTGCACTGCGAGAGTTTGTCAACGCGAGTACGTCATAAAGGCCCGTGATCACGCATCGCGGGAGTTTGCAATTGCAAACACGTAGATGCGGCGGGCAGCAACAATCTCGCACTCGGGAAATTGCAAAATTTGCAATTCTGCACAAGAAATCCACCGGCAGGCAGCATAAACCTTCTGAAAATGATGATTTTTATCAGAATAACTCCTCAGGTTGACATTTGCCTGCACTTTCTTTTGCAAGGAGTCCATTTTGGGGGGGGGGTGGGAGGAAGGAAGTGCCCCACAGTCTCCAACTTCCTCTTCCTGTCCAGCAGGCTCCTCCCAGTGCTTTGTTCATGTCCTGGTCACTTTGATTTGGATCTTGACCTGGAAGGATTACTTTTTGTGGATGCTGCTGGATATTTGGATTTGAGGCCTTTTTGACTTTCTTTGGATCACTTTTGGATTAAAAATTTCACAGGTAAGTTGGTTTGGGGCATTACAGTTGCTGCAACTACAATTTTGGAACTTTTTCAGAACATTAAATAAAATATATTTTGGGTAACAACAGTATCCAGTAGGACCAGGGTTAGTTATGGGTGCATGATGCAACTGTTTTGTTGAATTTCAACATGATTGAGGGCATGGATGGCATTGGATTGTGGTGATTTTTGTGTGTTTTTCGATTTTTGGGCTGTTGTTGGGGCCTTTTGCCCAGGGGTACTCAGTGGTGCATGGACTGAGTCTTTCTGTGGGGTCTCTTTAATGTAAACATCATTGCGGGCATGGATGGCATTGGATTCTGGTGAGTTATGTGTATTTTTCGAATTTTTGGGGTGGTGTTGGGGCCTTTTGCCCAGGGGTACTCCGTGGTGCATGGACTGAGTCTTTCTGTGGGGTCTCTTTAATGTAAACATCATGGAGGGCATGGATGGCATTGGATTGTGGTGATTTTTGTGTGTTTTTCGATTTTTTGAGGTGTTGATGGGGCCTGTCCATGTGGGTGGGGGCCATTTTGAGGACTGGTACAGGCAGGGCCTGGCCATGTGGTGGGGGTCTAGGGGCCATTTTGAAGCCAGGCAGAGTGCTTTGTGCCATAGGCCTGCATCCAATGTGCCTTGCTTTCATCCATTATGCCCAGGGTTACTCAGTGGTGCATGGGCCTAGTCTTTTTGTGGGGTGTCTTGAATTTGAACATGATTGAGGGCATGGATGGCATTGGATTGTGGTGATTTTTTTATTTTTTTTTATTTTTTCGGGTGGTGTTGGGGTCTTTTGCCCAGGGGTACTCAGTGGTGCATGGACTGAGTCTTTCTGTGGGGTCTCTTTAATGTAAACATCATGGAGGGCATGGATGGCATTGGATTGTGGTGATTTTTGTGTGTTTTTCGATTTTTTGGGGTGTTGATGGGGCCTGTCCATGTGGGTGGGGGCCATTTTGAGGACTGGTACAGAAAGGGCCTGGCCATGTGGTCGGGGTCTAGGGGCCATTTTGAAGCCAGGCAGTGTGCTTTGTGCCATAGGCCTGCATCCAATGTGCCTTGCTTTCATCCATTATGCCTAGGGGTACTCAGTGGGGCATGGGCCTAGTCTTTCTGTGGGGTGTCTTGAATTTGAACATGATTGAGGGCATGGATGGCATTGGATTGTGGTGATTTTTGTGTGTTTTTTGATGTTTTGTGGTGGTGTTTGGGCCTTTTGCCCAGGGGTACTCAGTGGTGCATGGGCTGAGTCTTTCTGTGGGGTCTCTTTAATGTAAACATCATGGAGGGCATAGATGGCATTGTTGGTGTATGCCCTGTGCTTGAGAGATAATTCCGATGACAAATGTATTTATAGGTCAAGAGGGAGCTCTTTCAGTTGTTTTGATATTTCTTCTCCCCTCTACTCCCTGACCTGCAAGTAATTCCCAGAGGGGGTCCCCTTTCTTCACTATTTAGTAGCAGGCATTGTCGGCAGGAGATCCGGCCTTGGGAGTTTTCGCTGCATTGAGAGCTGGCAGTTGTTGCTGTATCCAGGGTTGAGAGCATAGAGGTTGCTGAGGTCGGAACATCAGCGGGTCGGGAGACCAGGGTTCCTGGCGCTCTTTGAGGTTGGGTCACGGATGGGCGCAGACTGGCTTGCCTCTGGTGTACCTTAGGCATGTCCGCTGTGTGCGGCTGTCAATAAAGTAGGGGAGAGCAGTCAGCTGGGAGGCAGGAGTGGGAAGGACATTCTGGAGGGGCCAAGGGGGCAGCAGCAGTGGGGAGGGTGGGAGAAAAGGAGGAAAAGAGTGACAGGGCAGAAAGGGAAAGAGCAACGAGAGAAAAAAAGGGCAAAGAGGGTACAGAACAGAGCAGAACAGCAGAATAGCAGAATGCTCTTCCACTGGATCACCAGGGATGAGGCGCAGGCAGGTGTCTGCGGGTGGAGAAAGGCATCAAACACCTACCTGTAATGGAAGCTCCAGGCTCAGAGGGCAGTTCCTCAACTGTGGAGCTGTGTGGAAGAGAGCAGTGGCACTGACCAGGTAGGTCAGTGGTCTTGCTCCTCTTGCCCTGCAGCGGCCCCATTTAAGTAGGGGTCGGGGAGGGCTGTCAGCTCGGGGATTGGAGCGGGAGGGCCCACCTGGAGGGGGGAGAGGCCATGGGGGCAGCAGCGGCAGGGAGCGCAGGAGAAAAGGAGCAAAAAAGAATGAAAGGATCAAAATAGAAGAGGGGCAAAAGAGAACAAGTATTTGCAATGCAATCAGTCTCGCAATTGCGATTGTTCGAGCTATTTGCATTATAAATGACAATGTCTTTTAATTATTTATTTTAAAAACCTGCAAGCAGTGCGTTAAAACGCACTTTGTGCTTATAGTACTTGCTTACTAGAAACAAGACTGGCAGTAACTGTGCCTCTTTTACTGCCAGCCTTGCTTATCGTAAGCAAGGACTATAAGTACAAAGTGTGTGTTTACACACATAACTAAAAGGCATTGTCATTTACAATGCCAATAGCTCAAACTCTTCCAAATGAAAGACCTATTGCATTGGAAAAGCTTGTTTATTGACTGTCTTTTAAAAGTACATACTTCACAATTTAGCTGGCAGCTCTTTCACAATACCTCTCAAAAAGAATATTCCAGCGAGATCACCAGTCAGCAGTCTTGACTTCACCCCTGGTAGTCAATGGTTCAGGAATATCACAATTTCTTGAGGGATAATTTAGATTCATTTACAAATGTGGCTGTTCTAAATGGACAAGGTCATCAGTATTTCAATGGCATAAGTCTGTCTACCCGATTTTGAGCGGAACTTAACCAGATTTAAATTGTGCTGCAGTAAGTGCTGGTATTTATAGCGCCTAAAAAGAGCTGAACACTTCTCTCTGTAGTTCTCGGTGAACACTGTGTGCATGTCTGGGAGTAAATACTTCCAAACTATCAAAGAACCTGTGCTCAAATGAGATGAATAATGGGAGGCAGAAGATTGCCTCTAGTACCTACAATAGCTCAGTTGGTAGAGCGAAGTGCTATAGGCGAGTAGCAGTGATTCTTAAGTAGCTGGTTTGAATCTGCAATGAAAGACTTTTTTTTTTACGTGTGTTTCATATAAGATGAAGTGATTATAAACATGGACATTTCTAAAGTTTCTCTTTAGTCACTCCGGTAACGTGTCTGTGAAAGTTTAAATTTCCTTTCCGGTCGGGTTGTGGTTGGGAGGTTAGGAGACGTACAATATGAGGGCAGGGAGCTAATGGGGTAGAAAAGGGGTTACAGAGACTGTAGGATGGGAGGAAAGAGAAGTAACAAGGACTTGTAACGTTTTCCTCTAACACGGCTAGCATAGGCTCAGACACTCTAATGTGGACAGTGGTGTTGACTAAAAAGCTTGGGCTGGCAGGAGTGTCGAGCACCACATACAGCCACTTGTAGGTGGCAAGAGAGGAACACCATGTACAGAAGTGCTGCAGGGAACCAGTGCTCCGCTCGCTGGTACTATTAAAGAAAAACAGGTGCAAGAAGAGATGCTGAACCTAGGCGTGGCAATAGCAGGGAAAGCAGCAAAAAAGAACACAGAGAAAAGAAACTGAAGCAGGCTGAAAACTGGCATCCCATGAAACTTCGTGCAGCAGCTGCCTTTTGGTTCCCTAAGAGGCTCCTCTCTTTTCTTGCACAATTCGCTCGTCACGGAGAGCTCTTTCTTAGGCCCCACCTCTGTCTCAGATAGCAGCTTCTCAGACAGAATTAGAAATAGTTGCAACTCACAAGCCGAGCTGAATTTCCTTTGTCAGATGTGCGCCATTTTAAAAAACAAACAGAAGGCTGGAAGCAGCACTTCTTGCTTTCACTTCAAAGTTACCTTAAAGAGCGCTATAACCGAATCCCCTGCACAGCGATGATCCCTTTTTGGGCACAATCTATGGAAAATAAAACAGCGACCCAGGAAACAAGCATTTTTAAGTAAAAGCACTACTATGTGCTTTCACTTTAGTTATCTGAAAGTAAGCTATAATGGTGGCTTCATGGAGGCTGCAACTCTTCTAAAATGGCTAGAAGGGTGAGAGATGGGACAAGAGCAGCAAGCACAAGGGGATTGGGAGACACAACTACAATAAACCCAATCCCCTTTAAAAGAAAGCCCGAAACAAAACAAACACCCTAGCAAAAAGAAGCCCAACTGTCGGTGGACTTAAAAAGTGCAAAAAATGCAAACTAAATACAATCAACTGAGTGGGACGCACAGCAGAGAAGGTAGTACAAACACAAGTGTCAAATTAAGAGAAGGTGGGAGAGAGGAAGGCTATATTTACATGTAAGCTGCTATGGTGTTGAAACTGAACACAGGAAACAGTAACAGACCAGGAAACAAAGAAAAAAATAGTCCTCCAGATTACACATAAAAGACCATAGCGGAATGAGACAGTACTTAGTCCATGCTGCCAGGGAGGAGCATAGGGTAAAAAGGAGAGACAAAGAGGCAGGATCCAGACCACTAGCAAGCAAGGAGTTTTAAAGGATTAGGTTCTGAAACAAACACATCAAAAGTGGGGGGATGCCTTTAAGCCCACAAGAGAAGTTACAAAAGGTCTTGAATGCTCGACCTAAAAAGGAGAGCAAAAATGAGAAAAAGCGGAAACAAAAAGAGCAAAAAGAGAAAAAAGGGCACATAGGGCACAGAACAGAGCAGAACAGCAGAGTGCTCTTCCACTGACATCCAAGGATGAGGTACAGGCAGGAGCCTGCTGGTGGAGGAGGGCCTCGAACACCTACTTAGCACAGAAACACCGGGCTCATAGGACAGTTCCTCAACCGTGGAGCTGCCCAGGAAGAGCAGTGACATCAATAAAGTAGGTCAGTGGTCTTGCTCCTCTTGCCATGCAGCAGACACCCTTAAGTAGATGGAGAGCGGTCAGTTGTGAGGCGTGAGCGGTAAGGATATGCTGGAGGGGCACAGGGCAGAAGCGGTGGGGAGCGTGGGAGAAAAGGAGCAAAAAAGAGAAAAAAGATCAAAATAGAAAGAGGGAACAAAAGAGAATTAGGGAGAGCCACAAAGAGAAAGAGCAGAAAGGGAAAGAGCAAAAAGAGAAAAAGGGCACAGAGTGTACAGAAGAGAGTGTAACAGCAGAATAGCAGAGTGCTCTTCCACTGGACCACCAGAGAAAAGGCGCAGCATGAGCTTGTGGATGGATGAGGGCCTCGAACACCTACCTGGCACAGAAGCTCTGGGCTCAGAGGGCAGTTCCTCAATGGGGGAGCTGAGCAGGGGGAGAGCAGTTCCAAAGACCAAAAGACTGGGATTTTGAGCTCCTCATAGGTCTAAGCTGAAGCTCACAGAATTACACAGTAGCACACAAGGAGACACAGATCTGTATAGGGTCTGACATGGGTACATCTTCAAAAGCCCGTCTAGCCCCATTTATATTAGAACACCAGGGGGGGCGTGGCTTGGACGCCGGCTAAGATGGCGGCGTAGACTGAGCGCTCCGTCACCGACCGGCTCTTGTCTCCTCACCAAGGGCATTATGTCGGCGGATTTCTTCATTCCGTTCATAGCCCCGCGGACCGGAACGTGAGTAGAGCTCGGCGCCCTCACTGTTTCCGTTTTCTGCGGGCCAATGAAGGAGCTGCCGGAGGGTTTCGTCTGGAGGCTGCTGCCGCCATTTTGTGCGCCGGCCGGGGACCACAGCGGCGGCCGGCTGCTGTTTTGCATATCTCTTTTCCGACGCTCTTCGGCTCAAGTTAAAGAAGCCACAACTCAATTTTCAGAAGTGCTAAATTTGCAGCTACGCTCCTGGGTAAGCCTTCTATCTTGGCGACTACCTTTTTGAAACGCCCCTCTCTTCAAGCTTTTCCTGCAGTACGTGGCATTTCTAGACTATTAACATATGTGGCCAACAGCAGCAGCGCTTCATGTTGCTTTCATTTTCGCCTCTACTGTACTTTTCCCTTGATGCCTTTCAGGAGGTCTCTCAAATGTGCGGCAACCTACGTTAAGGCTTCATTCTATTGCCTTTTTTCACCAATTCCTGCGCAAGCTGCATGAGGTCTGGTGTTGCACTACAGTGGTGTTTTCCTCACAAAGGGCTGCTCAGTTCACATTCCATACCCTCTCATGCTCAACTGCGCTTCTCTGCAATGTTCTTCCTTCATGATGTTACTCTCTTGACTTTTACTGAGACGCCCTTTTTTCACATGCTCTGCCAGTGACGCATTTAAGACCTAGTTGGATTTACTTGCTTCCTCTCAACCTCAACGGTTGCTATTTACAAGGACTCTGCCATAAGCTATTCTCTTGCAGCGCTATTTCTCACTAATTGGTGCTTCTGTTTCTTTCATGCAGTGAACATTCTCCGAGGTCTCTTCCTCTCACCACTTGCTTTTAGTCCTGTTTCTTGGCTGATTTCTCTCTGTGGATTGTTTCTTCTCCGCAATGTGACCACTACTCATCACAACATTGATGTTACGGAGTATCCCCTATCCTCCTTTTGCTTCAGGTTTTTCATTGCCTTTTTATGGGGAAACTCCGTGCTTTGAAGCTCACCTCTCTGCCGAAATTACCATCTACATCTGATTCTGACTCTACCAACCAAGACATGGAGGAGGGCAAACCCTCGAAATCTGACTCAGCCCATGGGGCTATTCCTAATGCTCAAGCTGGAGGTAAGGCACAACCTTCTCTGACCTCTTCCAAGCGGCTGAAGAAAGATCCGCCATCATCTGGGAGTAACTCTTCTTCCTCATCCATGGATCTCATTCTGGAGGAACTCCGTGCCTTCAAACCCTTTATGGAGGCCACCACAAAAAACATGCAGGCTATGCAGGAGAAATGGACATCTTTGGACTCACGTGTCACGACTTTGGAACAATCCTCAGACTCTCTACACTCTTCCTGCTCCCGCATTCCTTCAATAGAGGCTGAAATTCTTCTCCTCAGACGTCAGAATAAGGATTTGGAAAATAGGAATCGCAGGAACAATCTTCACTTGTACAGCCTTCCGGAACTTTCAGAGGGGTCCAATCCTACCGTCTTTTTCCAATCTTTTCTTGCGAAGATACTGCACGCTCCAGCCTTATCCTCCATTAATATCCAGCGAGCGCACCGTCTTGGCCCCAGAGTTGCTACCAAGCCTAGAGGTGTTATTATGCTGTTTTTACAGTATACTGATCTCCTGCAGGTCCTCTCAGCCGCCAAACTCAAGAAGTAAATAATGTGGGAAGGTCACCGTCTCTATCTTTCACAAGATTTTTCCAAGGCCACAGCAGATCGAAGGAAAAGGTTTTTAGACTTGAGACCTCAGTTACGAGCTATTAATACTAGATACGGCCTCCTTCACCCCTGCCTCTCCAAGGTTACATACAAAGATAAAACCACCCCATATGAAGATCCTGCAGCTCTGCAACCCTTTCTTCGTCATCTGAATCAGGATGTTATGGATACCTCCAAACCTGGCTGGAAATACTTCATATCCACTGTCTGATACTTCTACCTGATCTCGTCTGATTATGGTTCTACTTTTTCTTACTTAGTGTTGTTTATTCTGTTTTAGATGTTGTTTTTTATTCTAATAGCTCTTTTGTTCACTTATTCTACTGCTTTATTATACTATTTTACTTAGTCGAGTCATGTTTTCACCGTGATTTCTTATATTATTCCCTAATATATACCTCCTTCCTTTAGATATTTCCCTCGTCGACCCTCCTTGATGCTTCCTAATATTCTTTGTCTTGCCCATTGGATGTCTACATATCACTGGTTGGTTACTCGCTCTGGTTGTTGACGTCGTCCTCTCCCGCAACCACCATCCCCATTCCTGTCTGAGTTTTCTATTTTCGTAAGTATGTCTTTCAGTCGTTCGTTTCGAACTTGTACTGTCTCTGTGGTCATTTTTGTTCCCTTCTTCTTTCCCTTCCTCTTTTCTTGCATTTCTTTACTTCTTCCCTGGATTCTTCTTCTCTTCTCTTTTCTCTTTTCTGATATTCATTACTTTTTATATAACATCTACTCTACTTCTTTTTTCATTTCTTCTCAATTTTATTTTTATGCATTATTAAGCATGTTGCTTATAGTTGTTTTCTAAATTGTTGCATTCCGTGTAACGACATGGAACGTTAAAGGTTTAAATAACCCCATCAAACGGCAGGGGGTTCTCTCGCATTTAGCAAGACACAAAACTGATGTTGCCCTCCTTCAAGAGACTCATTTAACTGAAGCGGAGGCTTTGAAACTTAAATGGTGTTGGGTGGGTCATGTTCTTTGTTCCCCTACGACTTCTAGGAAAAATGGAGTTGCACTCTTGTTACATAAAAAGTTAAATGTTTCCTCCATGACTCATGAATGTGATGTTGATGGCCGTTGGCTCATTGTTAATTTACTCGTAGATAATATCCCACTTACACTTTTTAATGTGTACGCCCCTACTGCAATTGATAAGTCTTTCTGGCCTGTTATTTCTGCCAAATTGTCTTCCCTTACTGGTGACTACATACTCCTTAATGGAGATTGTAATCAGATTGTGGATCCCTTCCTTGATCGACACTCAAAAGTCAAATTTACCCCCTCTAGAATGCACACACAATTTCTCAATTCCTTTAAAAATAATGCCCTTGTAGACATTTGGAGACTATGCAATCCTGAACTTCGTGAGTATAGTTTCTTTTCCCCTCCTCATCAATCCCAATCCCGTATCGATCATATATTTCTCAGTAAACCTTTATCCCAACACACTATTCGCTCAGAGATTAGCTCCATTTTACTCTCCATGCCCCAGTTATTGTTGACCTTGACTTACTCCCATTCTCCCCACATTCTGGCAGATGGAGTTTTAATAATGCTTTACTTTCAGACCCCACTTTTGGTGCTGAATTCACTGTTTTTGCCAAGGAATTTTTTCTTTTAAATCAAACCCCTGACTCTCCCTTTGTTAGGGTTTGGGATTCATTCAAAGCAGCCTCTAGGGGTATTATTATTCATTTTGTATCACAGCGGAAAAAACTACATGCGGCCAAATCAGAGAAAATTTTGGCGGACATCAAGGCTTTAGAACACGCTTACTTCGCCTCAAAATCTGATACATCCCTTAAAGCTCTTATCGATGCAAAACTCTCTTTTAACAAATTCACAACAGATGCCGCTTCTAACACCCTACTCAAGTGTAATTCTAGATATTATGGCGGTAAGAATAACATGGGGAAGCTCTTGGCCAACTATTTGAAAATTCGTAAAGAACTTACAAAAATCCAATCTATTAAAACCTCTTCTGGTGATTCCACATTTAAAGATAAAGAAATTCTTGCAGAATTTGCTAAATTCTATGATATGCTTTATACCCCAGAACAGACTCCTACCCCTGATGATCTTCTTGCTTATTTTCAATCTCTTCCTTCTCCTCCCACTTCTCATGTTGATTTTAATACTATGGATCGTGATATTTCTCTTTCTGAAATCTCCCAAGCTGTTTCTAAACTCCGCCATGGTAAATCTCCAGGTCCTGATGGTTTTACAATTGAATTTTACAGTCACTTTGCTTCTCTTCTTCTTCCCAAACTGCTACTTTTATTTCAATCCTTTTCTGACACTGGTTTCTCTAGTGGTTCCTTCCAACAAGCCTTAATTTGTTTAATCCCTAAAGATGATAAAGATCACTCCTTATGCAAAAACTATAGACCAATATCTTTGGTTAACACTGATTACAAGATTCTAGCGAAAATATTAGCCTTACGTATGGACCCTCTTCTTCCGGACATCATCGGACCAGAACAATATGGTTTTGTCAAGGGACGTCTCTCCTCAGATAATTTCCGAGTTTTTCTCAACATACTTGGTAAATCTTCTTCACTCACTCTTCCTTTTGCAGCTATTTCCCTAGATGCGGAGAAGGCTTTCGATCGCATTGGGTGGGACTTCATGTTTCAGGCTTTACGTTGGATTGGTATTCCTTCCAAATTCATTTCTGTTATCTCTTTACTTTATTCTAATCCCCAAGCTTCTATTTTTGTTAATGGGATGTCCTCGGATTATTTCTCTCTCCACAGATGAGTTAGACAGGGATGCCCATTATCTCCCTTACTTTTTATTTTAGCTTTAGAACCCTTCCTTACTAAAATTCGTTTAGATGACACTATTTCTGGTTTTCCTTTTGGTTCCCACCAAGTCAAGCTCTCGGTTTATGCCGATGATATTCTTTTTTACTGTTACGATCCGGCTACTTCCATTCCCTCTTTTCTTCAACAGGTCTCTTCTTTTTCGGCAGTCTCCAGATATCGCTTGAACGCCGATAAGTGCGAGATTCTACCTTTGAATCCTCTTTGTCAGAAACATCTTTTTTCTTCTACAGGTTTTGCATGGCAAACATCCAAAATTAAATATCTGGGAGTTTGGTTTGCTCCTATGATATCCGATACTCTCAAGCTAAATTTTGATTATGTACATAAAAAAATAGATACGGCTATCACTCGATGGCACCCACTCTTTCTATCTTGGTGGGGTCGACTCAACTCTGTAAAGATGATGCTGTCTCCCCTGCTTCTTTACACTATTTCCATGCTTCCTCTACACATCCCCCTCTCTTTCTTCAAGAAAATTGACTCTCTTTTACAGAAATTCCTTTGGAATGGTAAACGGTCTCGCATAGCGCTTGCTTCCTTACGTAAAGACAAAGCTCAATCCGGAGTGCGCTTTCCCGATTTCAAACAATACCATCGTGCTTTTTCTCTGAAACAATCGACTCGTTGGTTATCATCTAATTTGCCACATCATTCTCCTGTTTGGTTAAACATGGAATCTTCTTTCATTTCCCCTTTCACCTTCCGCGAATTCTTATCTTTTACATCTTCCCTAGCTCGTTTTCGCTCACCTATTTTTCCATACTCTCGTAACCTCCTCTCCCCCTACCTCTCTTCCTCTTACTCATCTCTTCTCTCGCTTCACGATCAACCGATTTGGAATAACACTCTTCTCAAAATCCGCAACCGTACTATATACTGGAGAACTTGGCATTCTCGTGGTCTCTCATGGACATCTCAATTACTGTCTCAAGGTACACCTCTCTCATTTCAGCATCTTCAATCTCTTTTCTCTTTACCCGTTTCTGTCCGAGCACAATATAACACTCTTTATCAAGTCTTGCTTTCATACCTTCAAACTCTCCCATCCTCTAGCGAAATTCCGGTAGATCGCAGACCCACTTCCCTTATATTGGACACGTCTCCTTCTGGTTCCGCTTTATATAATTCTTTTCGTCTTACCAATGATAGATCAAAATCGCGTATTGAGGTTGCTTTGGAGCTGGACTTTTCTCGGACATGGCTGGTCCCTTTTTGGGACAAAATTTGGACTAAACTCAATAAGACCTCCAGGGCTGCTAACACTACCCAGACTTTATTTTTCATTTACCACAGAATTTTATTTACCCCACTTGCCTTATCCCGTTTTTCAACAGACACTCCCTCTTCCTGTTGGACCTGTTCATCCCCCTCTGCTGATCTCATACATATGTTATTTGAATGCCCTCCTATTTCCCGGTTCTGGCAGTTGGTCTGGAAGCAAATTCAAAAGATTTTTCAGTTTCAGGTCCCCTTTTCGCCCTCACTAATTTTCCTTGGGTCCCTCTCGTCAGAACTTCCTCGTCCTACCAGCCATTACCCCTTACTTGACCTTTTCCTGGCTATAGCTTTTCACGTTATTACCTCTAACTGGAAACAAGCTACAAATATTTCCTATCAATCCTGGTGGAATGCAATTTGTTTTAATCATCGTTTAGGCACCGACTATGTATCTCCCATTTCCTTAGCTATTAAACGGGACCTACTTTGGCTTCCTTTGGTAACATATCTCTCTACCTCTGCTCCGGTCCCTCCCTCTCCTGCTCCAGACATAGTTGAAGTCCGCAAACCCCCATGATTTCTTTATTATCTGATTCTTCATACATGTATTTCACAGCTATTATTATTGTCCTTGTATATATTATACTTTGCTTAATGTTTCCTATATATATGATATGTTCATGCTTTTTCATGCTTGTAATGTTTACTCTTATGATGTTTTTATTTTAATGTTTATTTCTGCCATTTGCTTATTGTAATTCTTCTCTTCTCCTCCCCTTTCCCTTCCCCCCTTTCTATTCCTCAATAAATCAAACTTTAAAAAAAAGAACACCTGTCCATGCCACGTAGCATCTACCACTGATATTAGCTGCTTCTCATTGCAGAGTGATTCTGGTAATTGGCTGATGGGGGCTGGGCCCAGTCTTGGCTGATGGTTTAGGTCTGGTTGTCTTCATTGCATGAGTATGAGCACCACCATGGTCTGAGGAGGAGAGGCACTGTGAGGACGAGGGAGATATACATGGGAGGACAGCACAGGACAAAATATTATAGCAGGCGAGCTTTTGCTCACTACTACAGATTGACTGCCCTGTGTGCAAAAACACACTTAGAGGTGGTTTTACATTTTTGTATCTTTTAAGAAACAGCATTGAGTTTATGTATGAAACACTGGTTGGCTCTGGGAAGCTGGAAAAGAAAGTGAGTGTCTTATGCTGACTTTCTGATTTTCTTACAGGGGTCCGACATTGCAGCACCACCTGCAGCCAGCATCACCAGTAATAAAACTGGCCCCATCTCTTCTAGCCTGGAATGGCTGATGCCCGGTATGGCCCGCCTGGCACTGCTTCCCACACTTCTGTAGAAACAAAAGACATTCCAGTTTATATTGCATTCTTTTGTCCTCTTCCCAGGCCACTGGTGTTTCACTAAGCTCTTAAAGCAAGTGGTTGCATTACTGAAATTACACAATTGCAGACACTCAAATTCAGTGGGTGATTATTTTTCACCAGTGTTCGGTTCTGTAATATGCCAGAAGAAATCAGTCTTGCTTATATCTCAAACAATGCAAGTTCTGGGTTTCACAATATATTCCATGAAGTCAGCTGTTTTTTTCCTGCAAAGGACTGTCAGGTTAATGAAAAAAGAGATTTGGTCAGTCCTCAAACTGAACAGGTTTTCCATTTGAAGATTAACCAGGACAGTGACCCTTTTTTCTGCATCCATGCAAACAATCTTCTCTGTTTTTCTTCATTACTGAGCACAACGACTCAAAGCCGTCTATCTTTGAAGAAAAGTATGTTACTCAGCATTAATTTCACTTTCCTCAGAGACAAGGAATGAGTTGGAATAGTGGCTGTCCCCTATGGAAGTCCGAAATGGAATATCAATTTAGGGCTGGGCCCCAGATATCAAGTGAGAGTCGGAGGCCAGCAGAATAGCTGGGGGCAAGGTGTTTAGAAATCGTCATAAAGGAAAATAGTCTCTATATCAGACTCAATAATCAATATCATGTGTTAAGAGGTGATTGCAGGCTCCCTTGCCATTATTTGACTCTATCCCAGGTAAATTGCTCCACTAAATAGACAATATCCATGCTGTCCATTACCTAAACAAACATGGAGCCAGATCCATGGGCCTAGCAGACCTAGCCCAGGAGTTATGGCATTATTGTCTGAACAGATGAATCCTGCTTCAGGGTATATCCATCTCCGTAGCAGATTGGGTTTCAGATTTCTTCAGGATAATAGTGATTGGTCACTACATGAAAATGTTTTTAACAACATTCTCCACCTTTGGGGTCCAGTTCAAGTAGATATAGTTGCTTCT
Source organism: Lissotriton vulgaris (assembly GCF_964263255.1). Taxonomy (NCBI): domain Eukaryota; kingdom Metazoa; phylum Chordata; class Amphibia; order Caudata; family Salamandridae; genus Lissotriton; species Lissotriton vulgaris. The sequence continues at coordinate 673 of NW_028252683.1, read as the reverse complement.
TTTCTGAATTGCAGAGTTCTATGCTGCTTCAGCTGGAGACAGGATCCAGAAGCAGAAGGAAGCAGTGAAGACATTTCTGCAATGGTGGGACTTAATTCTAGTTTATGTCTTTCTTCCTTTCACAATGATTCTCAGAACTTTGATGGTAATCATCAGAAGGACATACACCTGCTAATCTTGTCCTTGATCATTCCTTCACTTATCATATCTCCTTGCTTATGCTACATTCACAACACTCTATAGTTTTCTCTTTTTCATGAATCTTTTGTATTCAATTTCAATTTCAAAACACTTTTTTCGGTTTTAAGTTTAGTTTTAAAACCATAAAAGATACATAGTTAAAACATAATAAAACAGTTCGACAAGAGTATACCAAGCATGAAGATCCTCCCGACAAGACTCAGAATAATTTATACAAATGAATAAACTGTACAGGATTCTACACGATAAACTGTACAGGATTCTACACAGGAATCTTTTGTATTCAAATTAAGTCCATAAGCACAGACACATTTGTTTCGAGGGAAGTCCCCTCTTCCACAGGGCTTATAGAATCAAGAATGAACTGTAATGTAAATCCTTACATTTATAATGTCACAAATGATAAATTGACCACATTCCTATAGGTTGCCCCAGAGTAGTATCAGCAACTAAATCCTCAGTGACAAGACCT